>NC_135118.1:3357946-3663214 GCF_050908995.1 Andrena cerasifolii
TGAACTCTCCAGTTTACACCATTTTAGTATTGCTCTTATCTGATTTGCTAAACAGTCTCTACTTTTTCTTAAGCGAATGTAATTAATAATGTTTAGTATATTGGTACAACTAATACATTTTTAGAAAACTGGTACCTTATAGTATTATTTATTGATTGGAAGATTAAAATTAATGGTCTTATTAGTTTTTTATTCGCGTGTCTATCTACTGGTACAGTGAATTTCCGGAACGGCCCTAAACCTGACCATGTGTGCAAACTGTGAAATAAGTACCAGTTATTGTTGACGCAATATTAAAATCGTTATTTAACACCTTAGCAATTATTATTAGTTAGTACTCTTATTATCTTGTTTTAATGATAATATTCAATTGAATATTCATGTGTAAAATTTACGTGTCACGCACGAATACACATAATCTTAAAATTAATCATTCAATAATAGATTGTTTTTACTCAAGTTTGTTTACTGATTTGAATAAATTACTTATACAGAAAAAATATGCCAATAGGAAAAACTACTGTGTTGTTTTTTTTTATTTAATTTCCCTAGGAAACATCCAAATTGCTGATGTTTCATCATGTGTCCAGGTAATGGGGCAGTAAAATTGGGACAACGGGACATACTTGTTAAGCTGTCCAGGAATTGGGCCATTGTAAGGACTATGAATTTTCAATATTTTACAAAATTATTCAATTCAATAACATGTTGGTTTTTTTAATGATAAAGTACACGCAGTGCCCCACGTAATTGCAAAATTGTTTTTATATAAATCGACTTGTATAACTGCAAAATTCTCAATCGCGTTTCTCCCGTACCTTAAATGTCCAGGTATTGGGGCATTTACCTTACATGTATATGAAATTTCTAATTTTCATATAGGGAATCGATAACCACAAGGCATATCGAAGTAACCCTAGTAGCACAAAATATTGAATACACATACATTCAATATTAAAAAGAGGTTCAATAGCTTTCTAATATTTAAATATACATACAATATTTATTCTAGATTAAGAAGCAAATATTTTTTTCCAAATATACTGGAAATATTCATTGTATATTAGAAAACAATATTTTTGTCCAAATATAAATAAAATATTTATTTAATATTAGAAACAAAATATTTCTTCCCGAATATTCGGGAAATATTCATTTTATATTATGAACAAAATATTTTTGTCCAAATATAAATAAAATATTTATTTAATATTAGAAACAAAATATTTTTTCCGAATGTTCGGGAAATATTCATTTTATATTATGAAAAATACATATATTTCAAATATAAAGTAAATATTTATTTAATGGTAGAAACAAAATTATAAAAAAAAAATATATTTTTTCAAATATAAAGTAAATATTTACTTTACATTTTTTAAAATATTAATTTAATATTTCATGAATATTTATTTCACATTTTCTGAATATTTATATCGGAGCTCTGAATATTATTTTCACATTTCCAGAATATTTGCTTTATACTTTCTGAATATTTCTTTTACATTCCACGAATATTTAGTTCATATTTTCAAAACATTTATTTCACATTTTCAGTATGTGTATACCATATTCGTAATCAACATTTTTGTCATATTAAAAAGTGTGGCCAAAAAAATATTTTTATAATATTTGGAAAAGATATTTAACCTAATAAATTTTGTGCTACTAGGGAAGATTTCCACGATATAGATAGTTAAACACATTTCCTCTGTGTCCCATGCAGAAAAGTATGAACAAACTCGCGTGCCCTACTATCCGATGCACGTGATAGACGACCACGAAGGCCAAGGGCGCGAAAAATCGAGAGACCGCCTGAGGTCAAAATAACGATGAACCTTACCGCACTTGGTCGACGGTGTGCGTGATTGTGGCCATCTAGATGTGGTCCCACCTTTGACGAAAGTAAGAAAATTGCGTGACCAGACGTTCCGCATGGAGTCTCTTGCGTAGAGCCGTACAAAGCGAGGGACGCATATAAACTGCAGGCTACCTGGGAGGTAAATGTAGCGAGAAGATCCATAGCGCGGTTTTCAGAACCTACTTCTATTTCACTGTCCAACAGCCATTTTGGTCTGTAAGATTCAATAGCCATTTCTTATAGATTTTTGTGCGCTGAAAATGAATCCGCAAACCGTTTGTCGCCATCACCCTCAGTTTTTGAGAAAAATCTATTTTGAAAAAAAACTGCAAATTTTCAAATTTGAGCATCTTTTGTGTCGAAACGGTAATAGTTATTCGATTGTTCGTTGCGTCAAATTATTCTACGAACCCTCCCCAGTTTTCGAGAAATTCGATTTTGAAAAAAAAACTGAAAATTTTCAACTTTGAACATCTTTTGGGTCAGTAATAGTTATTCGGTTGCTTGAATACTCCATTTAAATATATTTAAACAACCATCAAAGGGAAAAGAACACCCGAAATTCACCCATTTTTGCAGATATTTTTAAATTTATTTCCAAAACTGAGGATCTGGGAGGAAATCTGACTATTCCACGAGACGCAGCAGACATTTTTCCTTCGGAAGGCATCAACAGAAGTGGTAAGTCACGTTTTGTTTTCAATACAGAAGCGAAATAGTTTGGCAAAACGTGCGGCGTCGACAGTGGTAGTCAACGGCGGCGCGCGATTCACTGCCGCTCAGCGTAACACAATCGCGTAACGCGCGTGACTACCACTGTCGACGCCGCACGTTTTGCCAAACTATTTCGCTTCTGTATTGAAAACAAAACGTGACTTACCACTTCTGTTGATGCCTTCTGAAGGAAAAATGTCTGCTGCATCTCGTGGAGTAGTCAGATTTTCTCCTAGATCCTCAGTTTTGGAAATAAATTGAAAAATATCTACAAAAGTTGGTGCATTTCGGGTGTTCTTTTCCTTTTGATCGTCGTTTAAACACATTTAAATGCTTATAATTCAATGATAACTTATATCCTTGTGTTCGCGAGGGTTCATAGAATAATTAGATAGACCATGCAACCGAATAACTATTATTGTTTGAACACAAAAGATATTCAAATTTGAAAATTTGTATTTTTTTTTTAAAAATCGATTTTCTCGAAAACTAAGGGTGATGGAGATAAACGGTTTACGGATTCGTTTTCAGCGCACAAAAGTCTATAAGAAACGACTATTGAATGTTACAGAACAGAAAAAAGTTCAATTTTGTTGGACAGCGTTTTCGTTATATTATGCAAACAATGCTTGGAACAGTTTTTAAGACGCTTATTTCTGTAAGCTTAATGGAGAAAGAGGATTACAAGCATGAATCCTACCAGGAAGGTACGTGTATGTCAATTCCCAGTTGTGGAGGTAAGTGCTTCGTTTTTGGTATGAAATTTGAATCTTCATTTAGCAAAGTACCAGAAGGAAACATTCGCGATGGTCGAGTATTTTGAGCAATTGCTGTTTTTGGAAAAAGCTGATGTGGTATGCTGTGATTGGTCTCAAGGATGATAACGCGACTATTATTATTAATATCGTATAAGCATCGATTGTGTCGTTAGAATGTACTTAGGTAGTTAGAGCAGTTCAAAGTTCTCGTACCGTTGCAGGGGAATCGTAATGTGAATACTATTGCCATAACAATTTATTATTCATCAGAGTTTGCACGCGCACGATTCCCTTTAATACTATTTTTCAGAACGGATCCTCGAAACAGATGCTCGGAACATATTTCGTTCGAGGCATTAATGATTCCACGATTCAGTTACTCCCTAGACCCCCAACCTTCCATTCATCCTCACAAATACTAATTAAAGCAGTTCACCTGATTCCGATCGCAACAGCAATAAAGCACCAATCTACCCAGGTATATCTACCCAATTGGAACCTACATATATACAATTTTTCTGCAAAGCTATCACCCCCCAAAGATCCCCCAAAATTCCGCCCCCTCGTGCTGGAGCGCCCTGTACAGGAGGAAGGAGGAATAAAGCAGCGGATAGACAGGCAGAATGGTAATATTCGCGGGCAGACTCGTTCAAGGAACTGCGTGTGCAGACGTTCACGTGACCAGGTGGTACGAATGAAATCTCTTGTGTAATTCCAGGGGCCATGATACTTTTGACGAGAGGCCGCGGAGGAGAAGATAGCAGCGCGAAGAGGGAAGACCGGAGGGATCGATGCGGTTTGGCAGAGTCCATGCACCCGCACAAAACACCCCCTCCGCCTGCCCTCCGTTCCCCCTCCCTCCGCCCGCCGAAACCGCTTTTCGGAGTTGCTCTGTTCGCCTTTCAGCCCCTACGTACTCACCTCCGCGCCAGCGACGTCAAGCTCTAGCGGGGGTGGTTATTGATCGCGCCTGGCCACGCCCTCCACCCCTTTACGCCACGCCCACGCGTCTCTCCTCTCACCTGGAACATGAACACGCTGATGCAGCCGACGACCTCCCTCGCATCGACCTGGCCGTGCACCGCGATTATGAAATTCACGCGCTGGCAAATTTGCACGCCCGACGCCGTGGTAACCGATCGAAACGGCGGAACCGGTGGGTGCAATAGCAGGGTAATCGATGTAGCGGGGTGCTCTCGGCTGGTTCGTAGGTGCACCGCGATGGAATTCAGGATGTAAGGCGGCAGGAGTGGCTGGGACTGGGTGCTCGCGTGCGTTTCGTCGCTCAGGCTTCGCGGAACACTGTGACGTGCTGGGGAATTTCGTGGAGCAGGGCGACCATCTTGGGGGGCGCCTGACGGAGTTCCCAGTTTCGACGGTACACCGCGCAACTATTTAATTAAATGGACACTGTGTGGGAATGGTAGTAGTGGTTGTGGTGCTCGATGGTGTTTCTGGATGACTGGCTGCACCTGCTATGATATTGAGATTGGTGGTTCTTTGTTCGGTTTTGATGTGGGAAAATGGATTTTTCTGGGTGATGCTGTAGCTTTTCTGCAATGTATCGTGATTTATTAAACGTCGAGTAGCAGTTGATATTGGATGCAATAATGCCTAATTCAAAGTTTAAAGGGAGGGTTTAATCAGCCTTACGATGTTCGAAATAATTAACTCCAGGCGGTGGATGGTGTTCCAGTCGCCCAGACGACGAAGGCAGGATCTATGTCGACCCAGGAAAGAATTTTAATCTGGTTATAATGGGATATCTTTATTGTTTTATGAGATGTGGTACTAATGAGTAGTATGTAGCACAGACACAAGTAGTTTGATGTATAATGTAAGGCGAACGATAAGAGTTCAGTGTTCTGGGGAATCAGTCGATAGATCGCTAGGACAATGTCAGGTAATTAGACTGAATCATTAAGAAAATAGTGCCAATATAATAAAATTACTAATGGAATAAAAAATATGCAGTACATCCTTTTTTAATCTTCAACGTCACCTCGAAGATCGATTTTCTCACTGGTACAACTTTCTTAGCACGATTTTCTCCAGACTGACTCAGAATGCCCATTTTCTGAAGGACATAATATATGTCCGATAGCCACACACTCACATCCTGTCACTGTCACAAAATTGAATCGATTTTTAAGGTACTGTTCGGGTCTAGAACCCAGAAAAATAGGTGATCTTTAGGAATTAATTAAAGGAAAACTATTACACATAATTTAATGGGACTTTTTGCATTGTATTAAGGATGTCTTAGACTATACAAATAATTTTTTTGTTTTTTAATTAATCATTGCACCTGACACTGGGGAGACGTTAAATTCAAGGCGCCAGCAAATTCATCCAAAACGGTGGAACCTCTAGCACTTAAACCATTGGTCTGAAATAAAAAACAATGCCAGATTATTACAGGGTATGAAACTCGCTCGTGGACTTAACAGTAAAAAATTTAAAAAAATTACATTTTTTGAGAAAATAACGTCACTTGAAGTTTGAAATCACTTTTTCTTTACACTTTTCGTCCTTTCAACGGCTTTAAAAATTACAATTTTTCAATTTCTTTTAAATTTTACGGAGTTCTCCACGAGCCAGAAGTATATTCTTCAAAATAAAAAAAGTTCCAGTTGAATTGGATAATAACTTTTCGAGATATAGGTTCCAACGATTTTAAGAACACTGTTTCGAGAAAAACGCGCTTAAGGGGTCATGCTCAGTCAGGAGGCCGAAAAGAGGGTGGTCTTTGGAAATTTTTTACCCAGAAGCTATAACACATTTCTCAAAAAATCTTTTTTCCTTTTAAGGATTGCGTCTAGTACCGTGCATCGTAATTTTTTTATTTAAAAATATTTATCAATAACTGAGTTATTGTCTATCACTCGAAGGTTCTCTCAAAAAAGGCTTCTGCGGGGACCACTGCTGCTCGAAAGTCGATCATCTAAAATAAAAAATTCAAAAGAATTTACTTATTATATTATATTATCTACTATTTTTCGAAATATTGATTTGGGAAAAAATGGCTGATGTTTAAAGTAAAAGTTTCAATTTTTATCATAAATCGTGCCTGATTTTCGTCAATTAAAAGAAAACTAAGCATGGGATAAAAAAATCCTTCGTTCAAATATTAGATAATATAATATAATAAAATAAGTAAATTCTTTTGAATTTTTTATTTTAGACGATCGACTTTCAAGCAGCAGTGGTCACCGCAGAAGCCTTTTTTTAGAGAACCTTCGTGTGATAGACAATAACTCAGTTATTGCTAAATATTTTTAAATAAAAAAATTACGATGCACGGTACTAGATGCAATCCTTAAAAGCAAGAAAGATTTTTTGAGAAATGTGCTATAGCTTTTGAGTAAAAAATTTCCAAAGACCACCCTTTTTTCGGCCTCCTGACTGAGCATCACCCCTTAAAGTGTTACGTAAGCGCAGAGTGGCTGGGTGTTACCCATGCATTTGCCGCTTCTGAAATGCTTATAATTTCGGGAATTTTACGAAAACAATTTTAAAAAGTCCTTTTAAACACGTATTCTTAAAAGGTTGAACATTCGAAAAATGAAATAAAAAAAATCGATTTTTAGACCGGAACCTCCCCTTAAGGCCAGAAATATTTCAAACTGAGTATATTTAAATAGAATAATATAGGCCTACCCAATAAATAAGTTATGATACTATAGTTATACCAAGCAATAGTGAGGATTATAAGAGCAGTTGAGAGCAGAGCGTGGGGAACATGTAATTATAATTCATTGACATTAAACGACCTACCAAATCTTGAATTTAATTACCACTAACTCCACAGAATTTTAGTTGTGAACCTCTCTTTCTGCTTGGTCATGTGCTTTTGGAGACGCCACTACTGCTCGATATACCTGTATCTACAGTACCTTTTATTGGATATCTAAATACGCCGTACTATTTAAAATACTGTGTATATAAATATAAAGCAGATGAAATATTCAACTTCAGCATTTGGTATTTACAACGTAAAAGTCTTCGATTCAAAGTGTGACGATTCTGATTACCTGCAATATTTCTTGCAAGTACACTGTGCAATTTGTAATAAGCTTGGCGCAAATTACATTTCTCAAAATTTCAATAGTCGTATTTAACTTTTGATAGAGTTTCAACGAGTTCATTGAAGGGACAATTTCAGTACCTATCTTCGAGGAATATTTTGTATAGAAATGTTTGTGCTAATATTCCACCAGCAATAAAAAAAAGTATACGAAGGGGGACGTGCCTGCGTGCGCGTAGCTATGCAAATGGTGGTACCGTTGGAAAAACTACATGGAAGTTTATTTATTCAACCTCTCGAACATGCTATGCAAGCCAAATAACTTTCTGAATTCTCGTTATCTCGCACACTTCATTTTACCGCACCTTTAACTCTCGCGATAACACGTGGAGTTAGCCACATTGAATTCAGCTGATCATTAATAAATAAATAGCAATGAAAGTAAAGCGAAGGAATTGATAAATTGCAAGCACTTTCCAATTTATTGACTGGACACTGCCTGTTAAATTATAAACGAAAGGAGCATTGTAGATTATACCATTGCCAATAAAAATAATCGAAGTGACATAATTGTGCTTTTGTCTCTCTATAATTAGAATGAAATTAAATTAAATTAAGGTAAAATGGAAGAAGTGTGTCAGTAGGGTTTTTCTCGCTTATTTTTTCAAAAATATATAACACAATTTATAACAAAACGTATTTCCCTTTAATATATTTTCAAAAGCATCCCAATATTCATATATTTTTCAAATATCTTTGTGTCTTTATAGTTTTCTTTTTCCCCTCTTTTTCTACTCTGAAAACAAATGTAAGGACACTGTACTTCTCTCAGAAAGTGTACTTAACGATTTTTATCTTAACACCGAGCCCACGCAGTCATTTTTTTGTAAGAATAACTCCAAGGTGAAGGTGGCATTCCGTCATCTTGCCCCATGCTATATCAACCTCGTTACATATTATGCTAACTCTGTGACCGAAATAATATTCCACAAGGATCATTGCAATCAGTGATAACCGAAGATCGGACTATGGACCGTCTGCCATTATTTATGCAACACTCGAAGAGCCAGATCCTCGTTCGTGGAAGATTAACGTCCGTCATTAACGCTCAAGGGCTTTCATTGAGCTCGGGAATCTATCCGACACGCCGTTTAATAGATTGTTAAAAATAGAATTTCATTGAACACGATGAACCGTGCATGAAAATTAAAAGTGCGAAAAAAATGGAGTAATGAAAATAGAATGGAACACCTGCTGTTCACAATCAGAGATGGGTAAAATTCTTATTTAGATAAGAATGCTGAATAATAAATATAAGATAATATGATCGATGTTTTAGAATTGTTAACAGGTGAATATAATGAGAGGGTTAATAAAATGGTATAGAAACTTAGAGAGAGAGCAAGGCGAGAGGTATAAGGAGAAGGAGAGATAGTACGAACCGACCACAGAAAAGTATAGTATATTAGTATAGATATATGTAGGTAAAGACATAAGTATATATAGGTATATGTAATGTGTGTTGGGTAGGGTGGCTCCTATTTACTGTTGGTGAAATTTTTTTTCTCAAGATTTTCTTCACTGAACCGCCCAGAATATTTCCAAATAATAAGAAAAAATCTGTGTAAAATTTGAGCTCAATTGAATAAAGGGAAAAGGTGCCCCTGGGCCCCTGAACATTTAAATGATTATGTAACAGCTCACAAAGTCGATTCTATATAATATCCTCCAAGTTATTGATTACAAAAGAAAATATGTCAAACAAAAGTTGTAGATCCAGACAAGGAGCATCTTTTATGTTGTATTACTTTTTCTCGTGCGACAAACGGTTTACGAGAAAGATCCGAATAACTAAATTTTTTTTCATATTTTGAAAGTTTAAATCTTTCTCGAACAGTTTTTATTTGTGAAGGTGAAAAAAATGGTGATTTTTATTTTCGAGGACTATTTTTTAAACATTTAAAGGGGGGGCATATACTGAGATATGCCAAAAAGTTACAATTTTTTTCCATATTTTCAGTCTTTGATATGTCATGAAAATTTCCTGAAAATTTGGGGGCGAAATTCGCAAAAATATCAAATATATAGACATCATGATTTCGAGAAAAATGCATGTGAATACTTAAATTCTGATGTCTATATCTAAGGAAACTTTTAAAATTTGAAAAAAAAAATTTTTTCAGTTATTCAGACTTTTTCGAAAACCGTTTGTCACACGAGAAAAAGTAATACAACATAAAAGATGCTCCTTGTCCGGATCTACAACATTTGTTTGACATATTTTTTTAAGTAATCAATAACTTGGAGAATATTGTATAAAATCGACTTTGTGAGCTGTTACATAATCATTTAAATGTTCAGGGGCCCAGGGGCATCTTTTCCCGTTTTTATTATTTGGAAAATAAGAGCCACCCTAATGTGGAGTTTATGCTAGGTGTAGGTGAGTGTATGTGTGTGTGTACCAAATGTATTTCATGTAAATATTGTAAAACCGAGTCCATTTCTTGGCAATTACGCTGAAATAAAGAATTAACTAACTATAATCGATGTTTTACTATATTTTTAAAAATACCTCTACGACTAAAGACAAACAGTAGGTACATCAGTAAGCATACTGTACACTTTGTTTGTGTAAGAAATTTATCACGTCCAGCTATACGTAAAATATGTATATTACCCAAATTTCCAGATTCGTGAGATAATCGAACCTCCCCTTCCTCGATTGTTCAGTAAAATTTGCACGATACAATTTATCTCCCCCAACTGTTTGCGCAAATAATGTGAGACCTTTGCGATCCTGTAACTGCAACTTCAGATAATAAATATTGCCTTGCTTCGCGAATGCGAATTCTGAACTGGTAGGAAAAACTGGTGCAAATAATTCTCATTAAAATTGTCGGATCGTTTTACTGCGCGAATTATGAAAGTTACACACATCCGGCTCGAATTTTCCATGATCAATAAACGGGGTTAAATCTCAGAAGTTTAAGCGGAATGAGTACAGCCGAGTCAGGCTGAATGAATGATTAAATCAACTGTGCGGGGTAACTGTGTCATTTGCTTGGCTCGTTAAGGTATAGAAATTTCGTGGGAACCGTTAACGAATCCAAATAATAGTAAATTTTAATGATGGCTAATCTAGTCCAGAATATAAATTCATCGGTATTAACTGAGTATTTAAGTATTTAAAATCCATTTAGTTGGAACGATTAAAATTGTTATTTTAATTATTAGATTCTAAGGCGATCGTTTTGGCGATAGGTTGGGTTTGATGAAAGAAGACATTAAATGATAGGTTTTAAATTCTTTCTGTTTAAAATGTTTCTGTAATAGATGGCCACGTTTGAAGTTACCTTGTACATAAGTACATAAATGGAAAAAGTCTGTGAGACATATAATTAAGTACAGAAGTGTTTTGCATCTGAATAACAACTGCCCTTCCTTTCAATAGGCATAAGAAGAAAAAAGAAAGACAAGTTTATTAAATGGAAAAAGTCTGTGAGACACATAATTGAGTACAAAAGTGTTTTGCATCTGAATAACAACTGCCCTTCTTTTCAATAGGCATAAGAAGGAAAAAGAAAGACAAGTTTATTGCTTTAAACTTGCTACTCATGATTATTCACAAAAGTATCCATCCACCCAATGTTAGGATTATCGATTCTCATTCACATTCTAAAATGGAAAAAGTCTGTGAGACATATAATTAAGTAAAAAAGTATTTTGCATCTGAATAACAACTGTCCTTCCTTTCAATAGGCATAAGAAGAAAAAAGAAAGACAAGTTTATTAAATGAAAAAAGTCTGTGAGACACATAATTAAGTAAAAAAGTGTTTTGCATCTGAATAACAACTGCCCTTCCTTTCACAATAGGCATAAGAAGGAAAAAGAAAGACAAGTTTATTGCTATAAACTTGCTACTCATGACTCTTCACAAAAGTATTCATCCACCCAATGTTACGATTACCAAATCTAATTCACATTCTAAAATGGAAAAAGTCTGTGAGACACATAATTAAGTACAAAAGTGTTTTGCATCTGAATAACAACTGCCCTTCCTTTCAATAGGCATAAGAAGAAAAAAGAAAGACAAGATTATTAAATGGAAAAAGTCTGTGAGACACATAATTAAGTAAAAAAGTGTTTTGCATCTGAATAACAACTGCCCTTCCTTTTAATAGGCATAAGAAGGAAAAAGAAAGACAAGTTTATTGCTATAAACTTGCTACTCATGATTCTTCACAAAAGTATCCATCCACCCAATGTTAGGATTACCGATTCTAATTCACATTAGTATAAACCTTGATTAATATACTATATAAATTCAGATTAAGAAGCATTCAATAAAAAAAAAATTATAAACAGTTTATTTTAAAAAGTATCGTTATCCAAATTCAATATTTATTTTATTCCTGTGATTTTATTATAAGTTATTCCAAAATTCATTTAAGCCTTTCTTGGATGAATTTGCTAATTAAAGTTATATTAATTAACGTTTATATTAACATAAATTAGATTGGAAAATATATCTTCAATTCTATGGCCCAATTAAAATTACAATTAATTTTAAATTTATTCATGGTATGTTTGATTATATCAGCTAGTGAAATAGAAGAAGGGTCTTTGGTAATGCTTCAGTTAATTGCATCCGCCACTACGAGTCTCATCGTTTCCTGGATTATCAATCTAGGATGAAAAAACTAGGAGTTCAAAAAACGAAAGAAAATAATATCTGGTACAAAGAAATTTTACACCAACCGCAGTGTCAAACCGCAAGAAGGTATTTACGATCAATTATCGCATACTTTCTCTACCGATAATCTTCGAGCATGGATGTGCAAATGTCCTTGCTAGAGAAAGTAAAACGTATTCTCTGATTTATACTGATAAATACCTAATGCTTAGATAAGCAAACGTTCCCAACAAAAAATTCCACAGAGATCTGTACAAGTCCCAGGCCTAACTTCGAAAGAAGGGTATCCCTCTGGATGTTGCAAATCTCTAAAGAAACTTTTTCATCTTCAGGTTTTACGCAACAGAGCCACATTCTGTTTGTGCTCCCTTCTTTCTTACAATTTAGTAACACACTGGTTACTATAAGTGAAGGGTAAGGGGGAGAAACGGGGAATGTCCGTTTTTCGTGATTTTGCGATTTATAGCACATTTTAAGGGTGGTAACTGGGAATACAGGACTGTCGAATCACAGTGGATTGTAAAGTTCAAATGCCCTCGTAGGGTAACTTTAAAGATTTGGTGTAGGTACTACCTACTTAGTTAAAAACAGGAATGTTTTCTCTGCACTGGAAAAAAATGTCCCCGCTCGTTGCTTAAGGGGGTAGGTTACCCTCAAAATTTTCGAAAATTGGTTTTTAGGATGTTTGCATATTCCGCTAGCTACATACTTTCTACGTATTTTAAGCGCAACCAGGCCGTGAAATTCGAGAATTTGATGGAATTATACACAGTAAAAAATGTACGAGCCTGCACATGAGAACGGATAACGATGTCCAACTTTAAACGCGATTTCCCAGAAACTACGTTTTCCAAAACGGTGAACATAAAATCCCGAAAACCGCTGCAACGATTTGAATGAAAATTTACAGGGAGCTGCAGGAAACTATTCCCCTCCGTGTATTGGGAGCACATTTTTAATATAAATTTAAAAAAAAAAGAAAAAAAATAATTATCCTGGAAAAGAAGATAAAATCAGAAATATCAATATAAAAATTGTATTAATTTGTTTATCAAAGTTTTGCTTCCTGCACAAGATGGAGACTGTCTTATAGATTATAAAAATGCCTTTACTTTGTGGCCAACGGTACTAGTCACAATTTGTATTCATTTCCTTCTAATTAATTCACAAAAAATACTTGATTTTCGAGCGATCTGACTGCCTAGTCCCCTTAAGGGGAGGTCTAAAAGTCGATTTTTTTTTATTTCATTTTTCGAATATTCAACCTTTTAGGAATGCGTGTTTAAAAGGATTTGTTCATATTCGTAAAATTCCCGAAGTTATAGGCATTTGAGTAGCGGCAAATGCATGGGTAACACCCGACCACTCGGCACTCATGTAACACTTTAAACGCGTTTTTCTCGAAACACTGTTCTCAAAACGGTGGGACCTGTATCTCCAAAAGTTATTATCCGATTCGACTGAAACTTTTTTTAGTTTGAAGAATATACTTCTGGCTAGGAGGGAAACCAGAAAAAATACAAAAAATTGAAATTGATAATTTTCAAAGGCGTTGAAAGGGCGAAAAATATAGGGGGAAAGTGATTTCAAACTTCAAGTGTCGTTATTTTCTAAAAGAAATGTTATTTTGTAATTTGTTCTGCCCCATGTCCCCTAGCCAGAAGTATATTCTTCAAAATAAGAAAAGTTTCAGTCGAATCGGATAATAACATTTGGAGATACAGGTCCGCCCAATTTTGATCAATTTTTTGACGCCTTGACTTTAACGACTCCCCAGTGTCGTCTGTAATGATTAATTATAAAACAAAAAATATATTTCTATAATCTAAGATATCCTTAATACAATGCAACAAATCTCATTAAATTATATACAGTAGTTTTCCTTTAATTAATTCCTAAAAATCACCTATTTTTTGGGGCTCTAGACCGGAACCTCCCCTTAAGCATAAGCTTCTGTCGCCAAGGTAAAACGAGAAATTATGATAAGGGATTGGAAATCTTTCCTCCGAGAGAAATTTGTTAAGAGATGCTCATTTCCCATTCAGTATGTGAAGGAAATGCGAATATTAAGTGATATTTTTTTTCGCACCATCTACACTGGTTGTTGGTTGAGTAACCTCATCACCATTAAAAAAAACGAGACAGTAATAGAGAAAAAAGGTAGTTCGAACTTCCCTTTAAGCATACTAAGAACATCTGCCTATTTCAAAAGCAAAAAATGAAGACCTCGTGGTGTTAAAAAAAATTTGCGATCCTAATAATAAATAAGTGAGAAACAAAATATCAATTAGTGACAATTAAGAAGATGAGTAGCTTTCCTTGTTTTGATAATAATAAAAGTGGCTTATTTTGTTTCAGTTTGTCGCCCTGATCAAACTTGAAAAATATTAAAATAATGTAAAACAATTATTATTTTCTTTCTTATATTTTTTTATGCCTAATTTAGGGTATAAGCTTGATGTTATGAAGGATGCAGATAAATTCATTGAATCTTGTTTCTTTACTGGTGGACTAAAGAATTAAAACTTAATTTTCTTGATAAAGCTATTTTGTGACATTCCCTGTTTTCCCCCCTTAAACTTCACATATAGATTGCAAACGAATTTCAACGTGCACACATTTTATGAATTTGAAATTTATCAGCTTAATCAGTTTCCAATTGACTTTTGTCGTTTTTAAAGGCATCATGAAGAACTTCTTGCACTCTGCTGACACAGATATGCACTTATAGATATTTTCATTAATAATTTTGATTCATTTGTCTTTAAAAGACTGCATCAGAAAAGGACGCTCTTGGTACGTCTACACTATGACACTTTTGTGTCTAGATCAAGTGTTTTCCCCATCCGTTACATTCCGGCAACTTCATTGGTTACGAGCGCCCCCTTCCACGCGAGCTTTGAAAACCGCGATGGACGCTCGTGCTCTCGGACCGCCCATCGGAGCAAGGCTGCTCTAGGCACTTTCCAATCATCCGGAAATTTTTATTGAGTGTCGTATACACTTGATCTAGACATAAAAGTGTCGTCGTGTACAAATGATGAATTTTGCAAGTCATTACGTAAGAAAAATCTTTTCGTAGTATCAATTATTATTAATTTCGTAATAAATTACTCATTCCAGAAGTGATGGGAAAGTTACAATAAACATACGTAAATGCAAGAATGTGGTCGTGACTATAGCTCACCTAATTGCAATGCTCCGTCCTTAATTCCTCAGCTAATACTCCATTTGTGAAATAAATGTTTAGGAAAATTGCGGGTAAATCGATGGAACTTTGATTCTGTGTACCTCTTCCCTTTCGTAGATTAAGTTCTAGATGTTAAAATTCATGTAAAGGGAGATCCTATGTACATACACAGTGTCCTTGCAATCGTAGTACAACCAAGAATGGGTTGATTCTAGGTGCAAAGACAAGTCCATAACATACAAGAAAATTATTTTCTACGACCTTCTGTTATTGGCAAAACTAACTTCGAAAATCTGTCAGCTACATATGCATTCAATTTGTCGATCAAGTGCTCTAAAAACAAAAGTACATCCTGGGGATAATTATTACAACTTTCACATCCCTTCTGGAATAAACAATCCTAAGTCCCTGACCTCAAACATTTGTTAATTTCTAGCAGTTTTTCTTTTCATGTATAAGAAGCTACCCAAAGTTCAGCCATTTTTCAAAAAAACTATTTTCAAACTTTACAACAGAAGGCACTGGATCACACGAATTAGTAGTTATTCCATAGCTGCGCTATTGCAACAGAGCCACTTCTCAATCACACGATACAAATTGTTGGCCTACGCGATTACCATTTTTAATGACCATAATCAACGCACGTCACGATCGTTGTCACGTCACCGTTAGTTGTCTAGCGCCCGCTTGGCACGTGCACCGCGTGCAATCGCGTTGCCACCCTTCTTATTGGCAAAATAGTTAAACGAAGATATGTATGTCAGAGATCACTCTATTGCAACAGACTGTGCGTCCATAGCGACTACTGGGACCTATCCTTCCGTGTATCGGTTCGTTTAACGAATTCTATTCACTTCCTACCTGGACGGAGACCTTAGAGGCTTGGACTCTCTACGTCGATGCTCGCCGATGTTTACAACTGTAAAGGAAAGTAACATCTATTTGCTTGGGCGATACTTCAGTGAAAGCATAGAACTGTTTGCCATGTTTTATGGTCGTCTCTGAGGCTGTACCATGCAACTGTGTTCAAGTGGTGTCACATGTTGGAAAAAAAATTTTAACAACTGTTACATTGCACCTAGTAGATATTTCTCCATGATGCGATGTTTATATAGAATCTATGAAACGATTAGACTCTGAATTACAGGTGTGGTGTAATTTAAAGGGGCCGGGTATTTTTAATGATTGGCAGCTGTAAGAGCAAGTGGAGGGAAAAGAAATTAAACGCAACTTTAAAAGTGCCTGAATTGAAGATACCGCAGCACTTCTTCTGAAATGAAGCTATGTTGCTGAATACAGAAGCTGTAATTCTACGAGTGATACTCTTTCAGAAACACTCGATATACAGCGTCTCGCTAAACAGACGCTACGATTTAAAAGGCTGTGATTCCAGATGAAAATTCATTTTTTATTTGAAGCCCCGTTTTCAAGAATAATGACTTGGAGTATTTGTTAAGTAGGTAAGCACACGCTTATTTACGAATTCACAAAGTGAAACGAATATTTATGGGTAAATAAGTCGAAATTGCAGAATTAATTTTTGTCCAGTGACCCGTTATTTTCGAGAAAATCAGTGTTAAATCCTTTAAGTGCGCGCTTTCTTGACAGATTTTCAAACTTGACTTTCTAGAAAACAGAGCCTCGTTCGGAAAAAAGTTATTCTACAACTTCGACTTATTTTTGCACAAGGATTTATTTCAACTGCATTTGCACCAATTTACTGCCACAATTTGCCAATATTTAGTCAAATGCGCGCGTAAAGGTGCGGTTAGACCAAACGAACGAATGCTCGTTCGCCCCCCACTTCGACCAAATTCAAGTCTGAACGAGCATTCGTTTACGCTCGGGAAATAATTCGCCGAAAGGTGCGTTTAGACCAGACGAACGTAGGTCGGTGAAGATGGCACCCACAATGCATTCGTTTGTCCATCGATTTTTTCCAAAAATTCGCATTTGGGGGTGTTAACTTCACAGGCCTATAATTCGCCCGTGCCACGGGGTAATAGACAGGTGTTCCGACTCCTGTCCAGAATGTGCGACACTTTTGGCCTAGTTCTTCTAGCGGCCGACAGATTTCGTGGCTGTTGTAAAGGCATTTACATATATATACATTCAAGGTCCAACTGACGCGCTGCGCCTCAGGGTTTCCTTTATAGCAGCACTGAAACCAAGCAAGATGGTGGAGTGAGCATTTAATCTCTTTCTAGGAGACCACCGTGCAAGGCCACAGAGTGGACGGAAAGCAGAGTGATGAGGTCTGAAAGACTACGTGTCTTGACTCGATGGGATCACCGTAAGGAATTTTTGCTATTGGGCAGGCCGTAATAACACGGTCACGAATTATATAAGTTCGCAACCGGGGGGAAACCTACCCGTAAAGTTGCCAGCAGCAAGCGACGCACCAGGAGAAAAAACGGTCACCCATCTTTCCCCGGTACGCGCCCCACGATGCTTAAGGCTGCCGTCTCACCGGGCCTTGAATGTGTGCATACGCTCACACAAGCTAAGTTAAGCGTGTACGTACACGCGTGTAGTAAACAAATCGTATATTACAACTTACGACCTGGAATCGGCCAAAAGGAAGTTTTTGCGGGTATAGTTGCCTCCAGTAGACATCCGTGCAGACGGGTCTGGTGCGTTTGAACGCTAATAAGCACCGTACATTGAAATAATAATGAATTTATGACTCGAAAACTGACAGAATGAAGCTTCAAAGACTTCTCCGTCACCGGCGTTGGTGGTACATTCGAGCTCCGTAGCACCAGCGTATACGTATACGCGATGTAGTAAACAAACCGTAAATTACAACTTACGCTCTGGAATCGGCAAGAAGGAAGTTTTTGCGGGTATAGTTGCCTCCAGTCGACATCCGTGCAGACGGGTCTGGTGCGTTTGAGCACTAATAAACATCGTGGGTTGAAATAATAATGAATTTATGAATCATGTACTGTGACAGATTCGAGTAATGACAGAATGAGGCTTCAAGGATTCTCCGTCACCAGAAGACAGGTGGTCACCCATCTTTCCCCAGTACGCCGCCCCGTGATGTTTAACTCCGGTGATCTAACGAGAACCGGTGTTTCCATCGCGGCCACCGCCGCTGGCTGCATACATATACAGGCCTGGTATATAATTCCTACTCGTAGAGAAAGAGTAACACGCCACGCATGCGCGTGATGACCCCGTGACGTCAAACCAATCGACGCCAAGGTTCAGTCATATGACAGCTTCATCACGCGCATGCGTGGCAAGTTCCCCCTCCATTTCGTGCAGCATTTTTCTGGCAACTCAAGTAATGTAGGATTCTTTTTGCGATTTAAGCTAACTCACAGGAATCGCAAGATAAATAACCAGTTTATTAATATGATGGACAAAAATATAATAGAATAAAGTAAAATATGCACAATGGTTCATGCTTCGGAGGCTTCGGATCGACGACTGAACCACGCCACCGTCGACGCCGATCGCCTCTTGTCGCCGTTGCGATCTTCTTTTTCTTTCACCATGGGCTTCTCGACTCACTCATCTCAATCGCTCGATCCTTCAGTAATGCCATTAAAATCTCTACTAACACAATCTCATTAACACATATGTATATGCCTTCTAAGTCGCGACGCCTCTCGCGGCGGCCAGGGGAACTAAACAGAAATCGGCACACAAAATCGCTGCGGTAAAAGGTATAGGCCGGTATTCATAGTCGCTACTTATTCTTAAGCAAATGCTTAAGCATGCGGCATCCTCTACTAACCTAGTAGCTAGTGAACGATGCCGAATGCTGAAGCATTTGCTTAATACCGGACATAGAGTCCGAACACCTGTCATAGGTCGGTATTCATAGTCGCTACTTATTCTTAAGCAAATGCTTAAGCATGCGGCATCCTCTACTAACCTAGTAGCTAGTAAAGGATGCCGCATGCTTAAGCATTTGTGCTTAAAGGGGGAGCCTGGTGTAGCGGATCGAAGAAATCGATTTTTTTTCTGCATAAATCAATAGTTGAACATCACGACAATATGCTCCCAAAGCCGCAAAACGAAATTCGACAAATTAAAGCGGATATAGCCGATTTTGCTACGGAGCGCCAGGCTACCACAAAACTTTAAATGCGTTTTTCTCGAAACGACAGTTTTACACTTTGCGGGCAATGTAACTAAAAAAATATTCAACCAATCGACTTGGCCTTGTGCACGGATATTTGTGAACATTTTCTTCATAGTACTAAGTTATTAGTATAATGATATTGTTTAAATAAATAACGTTTTTTTAGACATTTAAGGCAAAATTTCGTTGGAAACAGTGAACTTTTTATTCAAGAGGCCGCCATTTGTTCATTTTGCATCTTTTAAGTTTCAAATTACTTCATTCTGTGCGTACACTCATAAACTAAAAGAAAATTGTTCGATTTTTGGTTTCAGATGAAACCAAAAGACGCTACGTTGCCCGCAGTGCAATAATTGCGTCGCCAACGGACTGGGCATAACTTTGTTATTTGCCGCTCTTTTTTAATAATTTTTTTTTGTTATATACCTTAACCTGTTAATACAATATCCTGAAAGTTTCAGAGAGATCTATCAAATACTTTCTTGAAAAAAAATTCCCGAAAAATGCCTCGATTTTCATTTAGTTACACCAGGCTCCCCCTTCAAGGGGGTATACCCGTTTGAACCCTCGGAAAATGTATACATTTTGTGGATTTTTTTACAAGTCAACGGTTTGATGCAGATTTCCCGTTTTTTAACTATGTTTACATAGTATTATGAACTACTTATAAAAAAAGTTTCAGTTAAAAAACTATTGTTTTTCGGAAGTTACGGATACATGTCCGAAAGTCTCTCGATTTTAGACGGCTAAACGGTGGCCCTAAAAACTCGCGCTACGTTCAACCAATTTACTTCAAATTTTGCATGCAGAATCATAATAAGATTCCGCATCGTCCAACGAAGGCGATTTTGAAAATTTTGAAAAATAAAGAAATGGTGAGAGATCAAAGGTAAAGTTAAATTTTTCTAAGAGAAAAATCCACCTTTTTCCTTTATAAATAATAAACGGGGAATCGAAATAAAAAAATGCCTTCGTTGGACGATGCGGAATCTTATTATGATTCTGCATGCAAAATTGGAAGTGAATTGGTTGAACGTAGCGCGAGTTTTTAGGGCCACCGTTTAGCCGTCTAAAATCGAGAGACTTTCGGACATGTATCCGTAACTTCCGAAAAACAATAGTTTTTTAACTGAAACTTTTTTTATAAGTAGTTCATAATACTATGTAAACATAGTTAAAAAACGGGAAATCTGCATCAAACCGTTGACTTGTAAAAAAATCCACAAAATGTATACATTTTCCGAGGGTTCAAACGGGTATACCCCCTTAAGAATAAGTAGCGACTATGAATACCGGCCTATTACACCGTGGCCCATGCTCTAAATCAGCATTCGCTTGTATTCTCTGCGAATATTCGCTCGCATTCGACGCGAACATCGTTCGATTGCCGTTTACACTGAATGAGCGCGAATTTGATCGAAGCGGGGGGGGGGGGGGGGGGCGAACGAGCATTCGTTCGCTTAGTTTAACCGCACCTTTGCAGACAAATTTTTAGAATCGATTTTCTCGAAAACGAGGTCTCGTAAGAAAAACATGTTGAATCTATATTTTCCTCTAATTTCTTCATACAGAATCTCCCCCTTGTGTGCTGTCCCATCAGTTCCGTGACACCGTGTATACACAGGAAATATACCTACACCCTCGAGAATGGAAAGTCAAACTTCTCTAGCTTCTCGAATCCCCTTCAATTTTCATTCTGAATTTTAATAATAAACCCGGCTGCTTCTTACTATGCAGTTCGCGAGTACACAATGTCTGAAGAAGAGTGTGCATTGCGTTACGTAACGTTTAATAACGGTATCGCGAAATAGTCTGACTAGTTCGAAGCTAACGACGCCAGCACAATACCGTTTTGCTATGCTAGCTTACGCGCGTGCGCAGGAGGAATATAAATTGCGAAAAAGCGAAATGTATCAGTCGACGAAGAAGCAGCGTCACCGGTGCCAGGGAAATTTCCTTTCTCCTTTGATCTCATTATCCTCCTGAAACCAGTAGCGCCGGCTTCATCCCATTCCTAACGCTAATCCGTTACAAATAATAAGAATATATCTGCGCAGTAATCGATCGTAATTCGTCGAAGGAATACTGATTAATTCATTTCGTCATGTCGAAAAATAACATATGCCATCATCGCGATTATACGCGCGCCAGCTTTGCTTTCCATTTAACGAAAATGCTAATCTTACATACACGTCTTCTTGAGCAGGGCCGAAGGAAGGAAAAATGAAGAAACGAGAAAACAAAAAGAAGAAAATGAGTGCAAATTTTTTTTTATTTGATTAAAATTAAGAAAAAATAAATTGGAACATAATTTCTAATATAATAGTCTAATATTGCTAATGATATGACATTAAAAGAGGCATGTATTTAAATATGATAATGTTATTTGTTTATTTATTTTACTGTTTTATTTTATTTTCGTTATTATTGTTATTATTATACCTATTTTCGTGATTTTGTTCTGCGATAAGATGTTATGCTTTTTTACCGTTCAGAAATTGTTTGGGGCCTCAGAATATTTCTTGAACCGGGCCTCTGTATAGAGACTGCCGGCTCGGCGAATGAGAAGAAGACATATTAGCAATACAGGGAAGTGTCATTTTATGTGGATTGCCAATAATTCTCTATCCGTGAATAAATAAAGCTCGGGGACGTATAACGTATGACGATGTTAATAAACGTATTATGAGAATGCCGAAGCACGCCTACTTTGCTATTTCTCAGACATAGCTGGCTTCGATATCGTTACTTGAATGCACATACTGTCACTACTTCTGTATGAATGTGCAGCATGCTCTAAAGATATCCCCGAGGTATAGCATCAATAATTGTTGATGCCGCTGTTCGTAGTCTTCAACCAGAGAGAGAAGTTGCCAGGAGAAGAATATTCCAGAGTGTAAATAAATGATCGACCCTTTGCGCTTCTACTTTATTGTCAGCTAAGAACTCCACAACCTGTGGCTCATAGCCGACTTGCGACTTATTGTTAGCTAAAGAATAATTGAAGACTGCAGCAAGAAGTAGGCAGCTCCTTATTAACTATTGAAAAAACTAATGAAAGCAGAGTTAATGAAAAACATTTTCAGAGATATGTGCAAGGTATTAAAATACACTTACAATCTACATATTAACACAGTATGTAGCACTATTACTAATCGAAAATGTATTTTCGCTATGGCAGGGTGAATTTTCAAAATTTTTAGCTTCCCCCTTTTCCACCAAATTGTATAAAAATCCGTTAGTCTCGGGTAAATAATTATATTACACACTATTATTATGTTAACAAAATATGTATTAGTACATAGCACATGGAAAGATATCAGAAAACACCAATCTACACATCTGCAGAAAAATTATAATGAAGTAGGTATCCTTACTAAATCGTGAAATAGCCTCGAAGTTCACCTGCTTGAGCATCGTCGTCTGTACCAGAAACTACAGAAAGATTTTCACTATCAGTTAACTGATAACGTCTTGAAATATTTTATCAATTTTAAATTTTTTAAGACGTTGTCATTCCTTTGTTTTTCTATATTTTTTCATTGTGCTAGTTCAAACGATAGGCACACATTAGTCTACAGATTAGTAATCTTTTTAGAATATTTTTTGTTGGAGTTAACTACTATTCTTGATATCAGATCTAGCATCCGGAAGGATATTGTTCTCTTCACGATGCTCCTATTTCACTATGAATGGATATTTTTAGTTGCAATTTTTTTTATAGTCTTAAAAGGTGACAGAATAAATCTACAAACATGCAGAATGATGCGTGCAATACTTGTTTCTCTCTTTTAATTCCCCAAAAATTAAATTTTTCTTCAGCCGTCACACTGGGAAGACCACTTAAGGGGAGGTTCCGGTCTAAAAGTCGATTTTTTTTTATTTATTTTTCGAATGTTCAACATTTTAGGAATACGTGTTTAAAAGGATTTGTTGAAATTCGTAAAATTTCCGAAGTTCTAGGCATTTAAAACTTTAAACGCGTTTTTCTCGAAACACTGTTCTCAAAACGGTGGGACCTGTATTTCCAAAAGTTATTATCCGATTCGACTGAAACTTTTTTATTTTGAAGAATATACTTCTGGCTAGTGAGGATGCCAGAAAAAAATACAAAAAATTGAGAATTTATAATTTTCAAAGGCGTTGAAAGGGTGAAAAATATAGGGAAAAGTGATTTCAAGCTTCAAGTGTCGTTATTTTCTAAAAAAATGTTATTTTGTATCTTGTTCTGCCCCCTGTCCCCTAGCCAGAAATATTTTTCAAAATAAGAAAAGTTTCAGTCGAATCGGATAATAACTTTTGGAGATACAGGTCCCACCGATTTGGATCAATTTTTTAACGCCTTGACTTTAACGACTCCTCAGTGCCGTCTGCTATGATTAATTATAAAACAAAAAATATATTTCTATAATCTAAGACATCCTTAATACAATGCAACAAGTCCCATTAAATTATATATAGTAGTTTTCCTTTAATTAATTCCTAAATATCACCTATTTTTTTGGACTCTAGAGTCGAAAAATCGATTTTTTATTGCATTTTCTGAAAGTACCATCTTTTCTGAATAAAATGCCGCTTGGTTTACAGTAAAATTCGCTAAATTGTAGATTTGGCAGCTAAAAACGTCAAGCGGCAACCTATAGCGTTGCCTTTGCCCAGAAACTTTAAACGCGTTTTTCTCGAATATTTTTTTCTCTTCATTTTTTCCTGGCTGCAAACGAATAGAGGTTCAGATCGACTTGGAAAAAATTACAGGATGTGTAAAACGTGTGCCATTTCGGGGCAAACCTCTTATAGGGTCCGTAAAAATTCGAGATTTTCATAAAAAAATTCCGGTGACTTCTTAATTTTTCTTATGAAAATCACGATTTTTTACGGACCATATCAGAGGTTTGCGCCGAAATGACGCATGTTCTACACATCCTGTAATTTTTTCCAAGTCGATTTGAACCTCAATTCGTTCGCAATCAGGAAAAAAATGAAGAGTAATTCGAGGAAAACGCGTTTAAAGTTTCTGGGTAAAGGCGACGCTATAGGTTGCCGCTTGACGTTTTTAGCTGCCAAATCTACTATTTTGCGAATTTTACTATAAACCAAGCGGCATTTTATTCAGAAAGGATAGTACTTTCGGAAAATGCAATAAAAAAATGGATTTTTCCACCGCCTAGTTCCCTGAAGGAGGGAACCCTATTTAGGACGCTAGGAATAAGGTGATTCTTACGAGTTTTTTTTCTAGAAAATTGTTGAGCGGATCTTTCCCAAACTTTCAAGGTATTTTAGTTCACATTCAAACAACAAAAATTAATTTTTTCGTTGCAAAGTGTTCGGTAGAAATGGAGATATATGAACACATTTGTAGGGAGTCACGCGCCAGAGTTGCAAATTTGCGATTATTTTGGAGGCCCCAACCCTTCCCTGAAATAAAAAAAACCAAGGATTTTCTTATTTCTCACATACTTACATTGTCGATGGACCTAAAACTTTGATAAATAAATTGAATTGAACCACTCTTCTTCCATAAATAGTACGAAACATCTTGGGGTAGAATCGTAACTTTCTCTTTGAAGTCCCACGAATTTGTCAACTTTTAACTTTTGGTTCATTCTTTAGGTTCATCGACAATGTAATTATACTAGAAATAAGAAAATCCTTGGTTTTTTTATTTCAGGGAAGAATTAGGGCCTCCAAAATAATCGCAAGTTTGCAACTCCGGCTCGCGACTCCCTACGAACGTGTTCATATATCTCCATTTCTAGCGAACACTTTGTAACGAAAAAATTAAATTTTATTGCTTGAATGTGAATTAAAATACCCTGAAAGTTTGGAAAAGATCCGTTCGACAGTTTCGTAGAAAAAAATTCCCAAGTATCATCTTTTTCCTAGCGTCCTAAATAGGGCTCCCCCTTAAGGCTCCCGGCAGGATCCTATACAGGGCGTCTAGTACATAATGGTGCAACCAGGCAGGAGATGATTCCTCGTAAAAACACAAGTAAAAAGTACATGATACATTTTTTTCTGTTAGTTAAGTAGCTTCCGAGAAAAATGTGTTCGGACATGAAGATAAGATGATATGAATGTACTTAAAGTTTACAATAATCCACTGTAGGTAACCTTGATATGCCTTCGTAGTGTCCGCTGCTTTACTGCCCTGCTTTGTTTCTACTACGACTCGTAAAATATAGGTACTTTTTCCTTTCGTGAAAACTTTATGATACGTAAGATATGATACTGTGAGTTTTGCTTTAGTAAGTAGAATGCGCCAGTCAAAGGCAGACCAAGAATTTCTATACATATGAAAGAGTACTCTGTTTTATGGTACGATATTAAAGCGCTTGAAAATTGAAACGAGAAAACGTGGAATGGTTTTTATAAACCTTCAATGATAAAATAATCCTCTGCTTTTACTCGGCGTGCTGTAAATAAAGGCATATAAATCACTTGCGTCATTAACATCGAAAGTTCCTTCTAACTCTGACAGAGTTCATTTTTCAACCTACCTTTAATAAACAATTTTCAGAGGAAAATTGCAAACCATGAAAGGGAGAAGAAGCAAGTACCTAGTGATGAGATGAACGCGTAGGTATCTACTCAATTTTTAAAATTCAATTTCCTCGTAAACGAACCCCGATACAAATTTTATTGCATATTTTCGAATTAGTTTTGATACGTGGAATCACTCTCTATCCATGTCGCATTCGCCATATCCCAACTGTACAAATTAATATTATGAAGAAAGAAGAAATAAAAAAATTAGGTACTCATTGCGTTAGTATTCAAACATGAAGTGTAATTTATCTCCTCTGCCTTTCGAGCTTCCTCACGATTAAAAACTTCCACCATAAATTTACCAACAGTGCAGTAAACAAATACAAAAATACAAGGCAGTGAGAGAGTCAGAAATGAAAGGGTTAAAAATGAAACAAGTGATAGGAGAAACGAAGCGAGTTACACAGGAAAATTTAAAATAACTATAAACGAATCAGTAACAAAATAGAAACGGAACAGTTCTCGAACTAAATCAAAATAGAAATAGAAATACTAGCAACTCATCAGCAATTAATATAAACAAGATAGAGGTATCAATATAATCAAGTAAATATAAAGCTTGCTTGTGCATTAATTGAATAAAATATTTTATAACTAAGTAGGTACTCGAATAATTTATTACCTTGATTGACTAAAAGATATTTTTAAATACACGTTATTTCACTTGAAGAAGCAGACTATTTTCCTCTGAATTATTAAGTGATTTGGTTACTAATTAAATATTTTTTTTTTATTTTGTACTGGAATAAGTGTCTCTTAAAACAATGTTGGAAATAATTTCTGACATGCCTATCTTTCAGGCGAAATGTTTGCAACCAGAACAGCCCATATAGCAAACGCTCTTAAAATAAAAAAAAAATAAAAGCTCATTCAGCTTCATCCCAAAATAAGGTTCCTTTCGCTAAATCATTCTTATATTAATTTATTTATTTAATTACAGGTAAATCCTATAGCACGCAGTTTCCCCAACCCTTTACCATTCTTAAAACAGAAATAAAAGATACTTCAAACAGTCCATTATTTCAAATATATTGAAATTCAAAGAATTATAAATAAACTAAATTTCGACCGTAAAACTTAACTACAATGGTATCGGCCCACTGGATCGGTCAGATTAAAACAATTATTATTTTAATAAATTAAAATAATACATCAAAGCTATTTTGCAATTAATTAATTATATATATATTAGTTTCCGACGTTTCGATCATGGTTTAGATCATCTTCAAGGAAAGTTAAAAACATACCTATATAAAATACTGCGTATGCTATTGAAAATAAGTCACCGTGCACTGGCGCAACGTGTGACTCGCGAGTCGGTTGGAATAAGACTAAGGTAAACCGTGAACAACACATCTGCTTTTAGAAGGTGAAATAGGGGTGAATACCGTTGACAGATATAAACATATCAAAAACCCCCGAAATTCAAAATTAAAGGATATAATATAATATAATATAATATAATATAATATAATATAATATAATATAATATAATATAATATAATATAATATAATATAATATAATATAATATAATATAATATAATATAATATATCCTTTAATTTTGATTTTCGGGGGTTTTTGATATGTTTATATCTGTCAACGGTATTCACCCCTTTTTCACCTTCTAAAAGCAGATGTGTCGTTCACGGTTATAAACATATAAAAAAAAATATATATATATAATATATCCTTTAATTTTGAATTTCGGGGGTTTTTGATATGTTTATAACTGTCAACGGTATTCACCCCTTTTTCACCTTCTAAAAGCAGATGTGTTGTTCACGATTTACCTTAGTCTTATTCCAACCGACTCGCGAGTATATATATATATATATATATATATATATATATATATATTAATAATTAATTGCAAAATAGCTTTGATGTATTATTTTAATTTATTAAAATAATAATTATTTTAATCTGACCGACCCAGTGCGCCGATACCATTGTAGATATTGAAATTCATTTCAGCAGCTTGCATCTAGTATATCAAACAAAATTGCTCCCCAAGTGTACGAACTCATTCTACCGTGGGCAAATATACACCTTCGCCTTGCGGAAACAATAAAGCTATCCTACCGCTACGTCACCGATTACGAAAACGTCCACCAAAGGAAAGTGAAAAAGCCGGGCAAAACCAGAGCGCGGTGTGTGGCACAAGACCCGCGCACCACGTGCATAAGTCCCGAGCGTTCGCGATGCGCCGCGTGTAATCGCGTGTACGCGTGCAACATGGGAATTGCGATCGATAGGCCGGTGATGCGGTACGTTCCAGGTGAACATTTAATTAACGGGATTGCAGTCTGTCGATGACATCTTCCCGTTCGTCCCGCTGACGTAACCCTAGCCCCGACGTGTGCGCGTGGATCGTGCCCGCTCGGGAAGAGAGAGAACGCGGCGCGAGGTGGGCGGAATTGGATCGCGGATGGAGGGAAGGTCGATGCGCAACGCCGAGTCATTTCGAGTTACTTCGCTGCTCGCGTCCTCGGCGGGGATAAATCATCCTGACGGTTTTCGTTTTGTGGCCCTAAGCGGCACCGCTATTATGACGAGGAGCCGACCTTTCAAATTAATTGACGCCGATCGCTGCACGCTGCCCGCCATCCCGTGGCCGTTTAGCATTGCGAAATGATTCGCGGATAGGCGGCTGGGATGCGAAGCTGCCGTCTCGCGACGGTAAAATCACGAGCTCCCTCTCAGCTTGGTAATTTAAGGTGTCTCAGACTCGTGGGAACTGGATGACACCCCGGCTACCGTTTATCGCTTACAAATCATGGGGTGGCGGTGGATTTCGTTCAAATTTCGTATGCAGTTAGTGGACGAGGTGTATGATGATAGGCTGAACGCGTGTCACGCGTTAGTGAAGAGTTTCGGAGAAAAAGGTCTTCAAAGCTTTGGACTTTTTAGGGGTTAGGCCACCTTGGATGGAGCAAAATTGCAGTCATTTTCGGATTTTTTTTTAGGAGGATAATGAAAGAAACAGAAAATTTAATATAAAGACTGTTATTATACAACTCTCGCCGGAGAAAATCGTATTTTTTTTCCTACAAAATGGCGACGGTAGAGCCGTGATACGCAAGATCTTGAGGAGCGACGTTTTCCACGGTGTTCAATCTCACGGCTATTCCGTTTGACCTAGAACAAAAAACCAAAAAGTTTTATTTTCTATATGACTAAATCTAGAGAAGTACGTACCGGTTTTGCGATATCTTGAATATATTCTTTGCAATTGACACTTTTATAAAAAAAAATATGCACTTTTTTCTCCCCATGGTCACCTTTTCGAGACGGATTAATGTTTCTGGATTTCCCTACGTACTTCTCTAGTTTTAGGCATGCAGAAAATAAAACTTTTTGGTTTTTTGTTCTAGGTCAAACGGTATAGCCGTGAGATTGAACACCGTGGAAAACGTCGCTCTTCAAGATCTTGCGTATCACGGCTCTACCGCCGCCATTTTGTAGGGAAAAAAATACGATTTTTTCCGGCGAGAGTTGCACATTAACAGGCTTCGTATTAAATTTTCTGCTTATTTCATTATCTTCCTAAAAAAAATGCCGAAAGTGATTGCAATTTTGCTCCGTCCAAGATGGCCTAACCCCTTCAGGGGTTACGCCACCCTGAAAGATTTGAAAACTCGATTTTTTTTCTTTGCATTTTCTTATTACGATTAATTTAAGTCATTGTAGACGCAAAAATTCCCCAAAATAGCCGAGTTATAGGCTTTCAACGAGGCGCCGATGTCAATATTCCGCAGCAGGTAGCGACCATTCTACTTTTCTTCTTTTGCGTTTTTCTCGAAACTACATTTTCAAAGCTGACCTATCAAATATCTCCAAAACTATTTGTCCGATTGAGTTCAAACTTGGCACGTATATTCTTAATGGTATTATCTACGATGTAGCATATCAGTTTTTCCATCCTATACCCCATTCGTATATAATTAATGGTTTAAATTCGTTTTTTCATGTGAAAAACTTATAATTTTTTTCACTTTGCTCTCATTTGTGCAATAAATTTTTTTTTCTCAAATCCCTATGCTACATCGTAGGCATTTTATTAAGGAACACGAAAATCATCGGGTTTTTCATTTCAGACGAACATGTTCGTTATAATTTGTTAGGTTAGTCACGCGTGTAACGGCGGACGAGCTTCGCGGGAGAACAAATAACTCGGTCATTTTTTAATATTTTTGTACAGTATTTATACAATATATGCACTAATACATGCTCTACCCATAAGAAGAAAATAAATAATTTTCAACCCCATAGTATCAGTAAAAAAAAATCGTCTAGTTTAGTGCTGTTTCGAGCGCCTCAGGGTGGCGTAACCCCTTAAGCAGAGCTATGAGTTGGGCTAACCAATGTTTCCCTGACATTGACTTGTTTTGTGTCTCCCGTAGTGGCCTCCGATTACTTTTGTTTGAGCGTTCGTCATTGAATAGGTCGCTTGACCTGATGCGTTAATATTAAGTACTCACACTGATTATGTATTTTATTTTATTTCACTTTACTTTACTTTACTTTACTTTATTTTAATTTATTTTGTAAAGCTTACATTTATATTTTTCTTCATGCTTTGTATCTTTTGCATTCTAAAGGGTTACCCGTTAATAATAATAATAATAATAATAACATTTAAAGAACATTTGGTAATTTTTTCGTAGAAAAATATTTACGTGTATAATAAAGTAACAAGCGACATCCTAGAAGCCTTTTTAAAAATTTGGTTTTCTGGAGAGCACTGCCATTCGGAACCAGATAATCTAAAATCAAAAAACAAAAAAAGATTTCGTTAGTATATTAATGTATCTTCCGATCGACGCAAAGAATTTTCCGAAATATTAATTTAAAAGAAAATGGCGGCTATTTAAAGTTGAAATCCTGATTTTTTCGTGCAAAAATCACGCGAAAAAATCAGGATTTCAACTTTAAATAGCCGCCATTTTGTTTTAAATTAATATTTCGGAAAATGCCTTCCGCCAGTCTGAGAATACATTAATATATTAAAGAAATCTTTTTTGTATTTTGATTTTAGTTAATCTGGTTCCGAATGGCAGTGCTCACAACAAAAGCAAATTTTTAAAAAGGCTTCTTAGATGTGGGTTATTATTTTATTATGAACGTAAATATTTTTCACGAAAAAATTACCAAATGTTCTTTAAATGTTGCTCTTTTAAGTGCAAAATATTCTGTAGGAATATATGCTTCCGCTTGTTCAAAAAAAATTCACAAACACTCGCCTCTTTTCGACCGCCTTGCTAGGTATAACCCCTTAAGATAAATACGGTAGCAAACGTTCTGAGGGGCCCATTTTGCGGGAAAATGAAGAGGTAGTTTACTCAAAACGGGCCAAGTGTAGTAGTACGAAAATAAATTGTAGTCTTTGGATACCTATACGTAAGCATAACTTTTTTTGGAGATGGGGCCCTGGGGGGGCCTTCTGGGCATGGGCCCAGGTGGCAACTGCTCATCAGCCGCCCTCTTCAATCCGCCACTGTAACCTACGAAGCAATATGAATATTACTGACATGTGCAGTAGGACGAGGACCATATATCGATGACTTAGTGCATAAATATTTTATGTCCATTATTGTGAAATTTCAGTTTTTATATGCAACAAATACTTATTGACTGTTTCTTCATGCTGTATAAAAATCACATTTATATCTACTCCACAAATTTGTCAAAAATAATATTTTTATTCATCGTGTATGCCCCTTAATCTTATGTACCATTGCATGCTGTCTAAATTTGTTTTTCTCGAAAATGTTAAAAGTGGTCGTACAATATTTGTCGATATAACATTTCTCGTTTTTTTTTTTAGCCACAGCTTATACATAATTTCACTTATACTTCAGAAGTTTTGGGCACACTAACAAATATTAAACGCGTGCATTTAAGTAACGTGCAAAGACATCAAATGTGAAATTGAATCGAATACCCCTTCCTGAATGCTGGAATAAAATGCAGCAGGTTTTAATGAAAACTCCCTTGATATTTAGAAAGTCGAACAGGAACAGCAGAAAGGGTTAATTAAAATTTTCCATTTGTTCTGTTAGTAAAGCTTTCACAGCCGCCGTTGTTAATTAAGCAAACACTCTTGTATACCTTTACATTCGTTACTGTATTGAGTAAAATTCTCGTTTATTATCGCGTAACGGAAAATTCTCATTTGCCGTTTAATTTTGGGGCAAACACTCGCCATTGTTGAACAAGAGATTTTCGCTGTTTTGAAATAACAAATATTATTCCAGCCTGAGATGAAATACAAATATGCGTGGTCGAAAACGAGGATGAAAAAATAGTACAAATACAGTTTGCCAAGTTTACTTGTTGTATAAAAATTTATAGGATACGGTACTAATGTTTTCATAGCTGTACGATTAATAAGATGGTAGATATCCAACTTATACTTAGTTGTCTTTTCATTAACCAAACGCAAATGTAAACAAAATTTGGAAAAATATTCATGTCTGCAGGTTGCTTTTTCTTCTAAAAATAATTATACAATCATACTATATAAGCGAAAATTTAAATTTGAATTTTCAGTCGGCCTGGGTGAGGGGTAGTTGTCTTTTGATTAACCTAACACAACTGTAAAAAAAAATTGGAAAAATATTCATGTCTGCAGGTTGCTTTTTCTCTAAAAATAATTATACAATCATACTATATAAGCGAAAATTTAAATTAGAATTTTCAGTTGGCCTGGGTGCGGAGTAGTTGCCTTTTGATTAACCTAACACAACTGTAAAAAAATTTCGAATAATATTCATGTCTGCAGCTTCCTTTTTCTCTTAAAAATAATTATACAATCATACTATATAAGCAAAAATTTAAATTTGAATTTTTAGTTGGCCTGGGTGCGGGGTAGTTGTCTTTTCATTAACCTAACACAACTGTAAAAAAATTTTGGAAAAATATTCATGTCTGCAGGTTGCTTTTTCTTCTAAAAATAATTATACAATCATACTATATAAGCGAAAATTTAAATTTGAATTTTCAGTCGGCCTGGGTGAGGGGTAGTTGTCTTTTGATTAACCTAACACAACTGTAAAAAAAAATTGGAAAAATATTCATGTCTGCAGGTTGCTTTTTCTCTAAAAATAATTATACAATCATACTATATAAGCGAAAATTTAAATTTGAATTTTCAGTTGGCCTGGGTGCGGTGTAGTTGTCTTTTGATTAACCTAACACAACTGAAAAAAAATTTTGGAAAAATATTCATGTCTGCAGGTTGCTTTTTCTCCTAAAAATAATTATACAATCATACTATATAAGCGAAAATTTAAATTTGAATTTTCAGTTGGCCTGGGAGCGGGGTAGTTGTCTTTTCATTAACCTAACACAACTGTAAAAAAAATTTGGAAAAATATTCATGTCTGCAGGTTGCTTTTTCTCCTAAAAATAATTATACAATCATACTATACAAGCAAAAATTTAAATTTGAATTTTCAGTTGGCCTGGGTGCGGGGTAGTTGTCTTTTGATTAACCTAACACAACTGTAAAAATTTTTGGAAATATATTCATGTCTGCAGCTTCCTTTTTCTCCTAAAAATGATTATATAATCATACTATATAGGCGAGAATTATATGATTTTTTTAGGAGAAAAAGGAACCTGCAGACATGAATATTTTTCCAAAATTGTTTTATAATTGTGTTTGGCTAATCAAAAGACAACTACCCCTCACCCAGGCCAACTGAAAATTCAAATTTAAATTGTCACCTACATAGTATCGCTCCACTCAACTGGGTACCCAGCAAAAAATCACGCAATTATGTTCAAATGGCCCTAATGCTAATTTACTGAAATATAAGCGATGACATGTTAAATATGGAAGTGGAGCAATAAATATTTCCAGCTACTGTAGATTCTAATCATCAGAATAAAGGCCATTGTGTTCTATGGTCTTCACTCACCATTCTGCTAATTGCGTGATTCCTTGAGCTTTGAGGCAAAGAAAACAGACATGATTCTGTGAACTGGGCAAGAACGTATTACTTATTCTCTGTATATGTGTTATATTAAAATTCGTCTAAAAGAATCACCAATATATATATATATATAAAGCAACGCGCCTGCAGTATCATTTATTCAATTGAAACTCACAACTGGTGTTGCATTATTCCTGCTAAATATGGTGAAATGAAAATATCTTTCAAAAGTCATGTAAAAAAACTGCGTACATTTCACAATGTTTTCGTTTGCTGAACAGAGCCGATGATTCAGAGAGATAAAGTGAAACAGATAAGAACATTACCTGGATTTACCAATTTTCACTTTTTGAAGCTGCATTTCCATTAGCGCACCTACAAGCAACAGCAGATCAACGGTGCTATGTATCACTCATATGAGTTAGAGACTGTGGCAGTAGTATGGTATGTACATCCAGGTCACGTGACGTCATACAAGTTACTCCACAGATTCGATATCTCTCTATCAAGTAACTGAACATTTTCATGGTTGAAAGCCCTAACCCAAATTAAAGCAAGAAGTAATTCTAGCGCGTACACTACCGTGGTGCGTTGAAAGTGTTGTTGCGGATATTTGGAGTCGAGCTTTGCGCAATGGGATGAGCAATGCTACCCTGGGCTTCGTTCTAATAAAGAAAAAGAAATGAAGTTCATAAGTGAAATAATAAGAGATTGTAGTTTATACATTTTCAGAAATTAAATGGGGTTTTGGATTCAGTTTCCCTTTTACTGATTTCTTTCATATTCTCACGTAACCATCCGAGAGATTAAATTGCTTTCGTCGAAAGATATAATGCTGTAATAAAAGTAAATAGATAGAATGATAATTTCAACATTATCTACTAAAAGTAAATAAATAAAGGTATTGAAAGTATACGTTTAATATTTTAAAATTCCCTTGTTTTCTTCTTTAAGGAAATAAATAAAGTAAATAAATAAAGGTATTGAAAGTATACGTTTAAGATTTTAAAATTCCTTTGTTTGCTTAAAGAAGAAAACAAGGGAATTTAAAAATTTTAAATGTATAGAGATTTTAAAATTCCCTTGTTTTCTTCTTTAAGAAAACAAAGGAATTTTAAAATCTTAGACGTATACTTTCAATACCTTTATTTATTTACTTTCAATACCTTTATTTATTTACTTTTAGTAGCTTTATTTATTTACTTTCAATACCTTTAGTATTTCCTTTATTTATACACTTTTGTCAATAATTTATTATCTGAGATGAAAAGGGGATTGTATTTCACTTTTTATAAAAAAAAAACATATAGAAGACTGAGTGAACTATGCATACAACTTTAAGAAATATCCAAATATTCACTGCCTAGCATTTAAATAACACTAGAAAAGCTCTTAAACCTATTATTCCGTTTAAAATTGGAACATACGTAGCCAGTTTAATGCAAAACAGTAAAAACAATCTAAATCGGACTAAGATCTGCGCAGCAGTTCAACATGCAAATTATTAATCGACCAGGGTCGATTCTGAAGCGACTGTGTGAAAGCCATACATATAAACTACTAGCTTTACTACTCAGCTTCGCCCGAAATTTCGATTCTGATTTTATAAAAACAAAAATAATCATTCTTTTGTGAAAATAGTCGCATTCGTCTGGATTAGTAAGACATAACGAGCAAGGCTCATTTCGTAATCCCAGAATTTATCGTTCAATAGTTTTTAGGCGACAGACAAACACACAAACATATAAAAGCTTTCTGTTTTAAATATTAAGGGGAGGTTCCGGTCTAGAGCCGCAAAAAAGTAAGTAATCTTTAGGAATTAATTAAAGGAAAAGTACTATATATAACTTAATGGGACTTTTTGCATTGTATTAAGGATGTCTTAAGTTATAAAAATAATTTTTTTGTTTTATAATTAATCATTGCAGACGGCACTAGCGAGTCGTTAAAGTCGAGGCGTAAAAAAAAATCATTATAAACCTGATATTTCAAAACTTTCTTATCAAATTTTTAGATGTTTTAAAACACCTAAAATACAAGATTATTACGCAACTTTACTTAAAAAGTAAGGCCTAATGACGCAATCCCTCTAATATTTTAGGTGTTTTAAAACACGTAAATGCAAGACTATTACGCAACTTTACTTAAAAAATAAGGCCTAATGGCGCAGTCCCTCTAATAGAATTTTGGTTTTTCTGTTTCTCTATGATTCGACTATTATTACATATACTAACTTCTTAATTTATGTAACTCTTTGGTTTTTGACACTTATGAGGGATGTACTTATCAGCAAATAAATAATAATAAAGATATCAGGCATTGTTGGCGTGAATTAATAGAGTTTCGTCTTTTCAAAAACATTTTAAATTGTCAACGGTTATCGCTTCGCCGTCGTTCGGGTGCCCTTTGGCATACTGTTTGGATGTGCTTGCCTGATTTAACCCTGTTTACCTTACAAGGAAACATATCGAACCCGAAGATTCTGATTGTAACGAAACTCCGTACGATTGTAGAGCATGTCGGAGTATGTAAGAAACGATTTTTTTTCTGCGGAAAAACACTCCGAGGGGGTGAAATCAGCCCCCAAATTTTCAGCGATTTTTCGTTTTTCGAGTATAACTTTGTAACGGTGCGAGGTAGAAGAAAACCGTAAATGGACAAAATGTTCAGTGTTTGATGCCGTATAACGCGCTGCAAAAGAAATGTTCGTACGTCCAACAATTTATAAATAAAAAAAAACCTCGATTGTCAAGTGGCAGATGGTAGTAATATGGACAAAGGCGGAAAATTTTTGTAAACAAATAAACAAATGAACCAAAATTTGTTCCTTTTACATTTTAGTAAACCATTGCGAATTATAACTTTCACACGGAAAAAGATCGTCCCCAACCCTCGCGGTTAGAAATTATATGTAAAATAACGAAAATTTTAATTTATTTATAAATTGTTGGACGTACAAACATTTCTTTTGCAGCGCGTCATACGGCATCAAACACTGAACATTTTGTCCCTTTACGGTTTTCTTCTACCTCGCACCGTTACAAAGTTATACTCGAAAAACGAAAAATCGCTGAAAACTTGGGGGCTGATTTCACCCCCTCAGGGTGTTTTTCCGCAGAAGAAAAAATCGTTTCTTACATACTCCGACATGCTCTACAATCGTGCGGAGTTTCATTACAATCAGAATTTTCGTCCAACTATGAACGCGACATTTCCACAATCTTTTAAATTCAAAAGTTCATTTAATATCAATTTTTATTTCCACTTCTTAAAAAAAAAAATTTTAACTTCCCTTGAAAATAGTCAGAATTTTGACCGAAACGTTGGAAACTGTTAAAAAAATGTTTCAAAATTGCAATTAGTTTTTGTTTAAATATTCAAAGGTCCGAACCAGTGCGCCGAAGCAACGCTCTTTTAATTGGCTTTGATAGTTCTCTTACACCTTGTCTTCCTATCCCAAACCCATACCTCCATTCCCTAAATCAACCCATCGCATCAAACCCACGTGACAACAGGCAACGAGAGCCTAACAAACAATTTTCATCGACCATACGATCCTCCACCTATCATAACCCTAGTCCCCTCAGAATGCTATTCCTTTTAATACAACTCTAATCCTCCTCGTCATCCATTACCTCTCTAAAACCCACTGCCCACTCGCCTCTTCCCTAGATTTAAGCTTACATTCATCCTCATCTATACCCGCATTAGCTTATATCACCAACTAAAGCCACGCTCAACAGTGCCAGAAGCGCTAAGAACCTCGCCCATTCATGCTTGCAAGTAACGCAACAAAGTCATCATCACTAGCTCGCGTAGGAGAAGCATGAATATTCGAATGGGATGCTCTGTCCCTTTGACAATGCGTTCGCCGGCTCGTGAAAGGGAGCCATTTCCAAAGCCGTCAGGAGTGCCGCGAGCGCGCGCCGCCAGAGATATTTATCTTTGCCCCGCGATCGGATGGTGCCAGACGGGAAAAAAGGGGGGTGGAAAAATCGGCCGTTGCGACAGGCATTGAGAAGCGCGAGCGGTGACGCGGCGAGGAAATCGGCCGGTCGACGGCGCATCCTGCACCGTAGTAATAATCCCTTTAATCAATTAGCTCGACGGGAAAATGAGGCAATCGACGGCGGGACGGTGCGGCTAGGCAACAGAAAACGGCCGACCACGGATATTAATTATCTGGGCCAGAGATGCGCACAATGCTCCGTCTGCCTCGGCTCCGATTGGTCTGACGTGACTTTCGCTTTTTCCTACTCCCCGCGCTAATCTACCCGCCCCCTTGGCCCCTCTGGCGACGTCACCGCGTCTCCCTAGCGTGCCCTCTTCATCTGCCGCGTGCAATGGAAATCGCGGCGCGCCGAAAACGAGGACGTCCTTTCCTCGATATGCGCCTGACGGCGCCGCAAATCCCGTTGTTGGGAGGACGTGGATCCCTGGGAATCCACCGAACGAAATAACTGTCAAAGAAGTTTATGTCACCTCGGTTAGTGTTGTTAAGAGGTTGTCTGGCGTCGGCGTGCCTTCGCGCCGAGGGATTTGCATCCTGTGCACGAGTTCGGCTTGTGTTCAGGTCGATGTTTCCTGGAAAACTTCGAGAGTTCCGAGTTCACTTTGTACTAAACTTTTCCGGCAGAACGGACCGCTAGGTGAAGCCTTGCAATTAGGCTTAAGGTTCCGGCACACTTATCAGTTCCGTGGTAGTTCCAGGCGTGACAGTGGTTAGAGGAAGAGTAGAGGATCTCTTCACGGAACTGATAAGCGTGGCTAGATTTTTAAAGGGACATTTTTTAAACCCTTCGCTGCGCAAAGTGTTCCGTTTTCGGTGGACGACATTGTTGGGGGTTGGTTGTTTGTATGAGAGCATGGTTGCTTGTTGCTAGATGAGAAGGTGCTGAGGTACTGGGGTTTCGAAACAAGTGGCAGTACGTGTTATCGAGTACGTTGATAGGTGAAATTGAATTTTAACCAGTGCGGGCTATAAATGGCAGACTTTAAAAGATTGAGTGGTTTTATGGACTAACAAGAAGATGTCAGACTAGTGTCTTAAAGGATGAAACTTTTCTTATAGGCAAGGGCGTCCGTTGACTTCTTTTCCAGGAGGAGGCAGCTTCGGGGTGACGATGAAGAGAAATATAGTAATGCAAAAACGAGTAGCCCGCTTGCTTTTTTTAAACTCATTTTGTACTGCCAATTTAATTAAAAATGTAAGCCTCATCCGTTCCTCATTTCACGAACTGAGTCTGTCCCTCTGCCTGGGTGTCAAATTGACACAGTGGTAAAGGATCGATGAAATGGCAAGTTAACAGTTACTTTTCGATATGTTTTTATTCAAATTGATGAGTTAACATTTACATCTTAGATTTTTCACAACTTTCGCGTGAAATAAAGTGACATGTAGGACATACTGCTTGTTTACAAGAATCACAAATAAGAAATTGACACGAAGGACGGATGAGGGTTAAATCCGAAATTTAGAAATATTCACTTTTTTAGTATACACTTAATAAAGATCAGTCTTTAAAAATAAGCGATTTTTTTTCTCGAAAGCCAGGGGGGCAACTGCCCCTTTCGCACCGTCCTCCGGACGCCCATGCTCACAGGTCCTTGTTCCTGAGCAAGAAAGTAAACTAGATTTGAGAGCTTATCAATGGCTGAAAGAAAGTTTGACGATATCTTCGCCTAACAAGGAAACTTCGGTAACCCGAAAATTTCGATTCTTTTTAAACTCCTTGCTCGTAAGAAGATTCAGAATATGTATGAATTATATTATGATTCAAATTTGACATCGTATTCGCCATACGATCGTCGAGCTACCCTGCATCCGAGGATTAAGTAAAACTCGAACCGACCAAGCATAAGTAAAACGAATAATTAAGTACAAAGAATTAATGTATGTCTCACAAGAAGATATTACGTCACATTGAAACAATTGATTTCAACACCTCACTAAACGCATAAATACTATAAAGGCCTCTTCACACGAGACTCTTCTGTGGCTCACGATTAGTATCTCGCGATCAGATATATTCCCTGAGCTGAGATAACTCTAGTTAAAAACAGACAGAGTGAAATAGTAATTATGTGAATTTATCTAAAATACCGATCACGAGCCACAAAAGTGTTCCGTGTGAAAAAGTCCTACGAGTACCCAGCAACTAATGGCCAATTTCACGTATTTTCATACCCAAGTCAAGCGCGATAGCTGCCCAAAGGGACGGTTCCTGTGCTATCATACATCCTCCTGCCGGTCACCGTAAATAGTCTAAAACATGGGAGCCGGTATTTTTGCAACATGGCCGCTGCTTTCGCAACGGGCAATCAACGATAGAACTGATGATGAATACAATCGAATCTGGGCCAAGAATCCACATTACCGCAACGTTGTCATACCAGACGCATCCCAGCAACGGTGGCTCGCCAGCATCGCCTATGTTATTGCTACACGAGCAATAATAAATCGTCGATTTAGCAACGCTTCTTTCAGCAATCACCGAGACCGCGCTAGGTGTTGGGACTGTTTCGCGAGCGTCACCGTTGCGCGTCGATCTAGAATGGAGAGGAAACAAAAATAGCAGTAAGGACTCCCTCGAACGCGCATGCCTTCAGTGGTGGATTTAACGGGCGGCCGATGAGCAATTGCCGCCTGCCTAGAAGGCCCACCCAGGGCCGCATCTTCAGAAAAGAATTATGATTTTATTCAAACACTAGTGTATTTTCTTTCCTGCACGACTACCTTTTCCTCAGTGGCGGATTTAAGAAAAAGGCCCAGGTGGTGAACGTTCTGAGGGGCCTATTTTTTTCGGGAAAATAAAGCGGTAGTTTATTAAAAACAGGCTCACTGTAATAATACAGGAAAAAAAATTTTGAGAAAATCATAATTTTATTTTGAAGTTATGGCCCTAGGGACCCTTCTTGGCAGAGGCCCATCTTTCGGGAAAATGAAGAGGTAGTTTGCCAAAAACGGGCCAAGTGTAATAGTATGAAAAAAATGTAGTGTTCGGATACCTATAGCCAATCATAATTTCTTTTGTCATGGGGCCCTGGGGGCCTATTTTTCGAGAAAATAGAGAGGTAGTTTACTAAAAACAGGCTCAGTGTAATAATACAGGGAAAAAAAACTTTTGAGAAAATCATAATTTTTTGTGAAGTTAGGGCCCTAGGGACCCTTCTTGACAGAGGCCCACTTTTCGGGAAAATGAAGAGGTAGTTTGCCAAAAACGGGCCAAGTGTAGTAGTACGAAAAAAATGTAGTGTTCGGATACCTATAGCCAATCATAATTTCTTTTGTCATGGGGCCCTGGGGGGCCTATTTTTCGAGAAAATAGAGAGGTAGTTTACTAAAAACAGGCTCAGTGTAATAATACAGGGAAAAAAAACTTTTGAGAAAATCATAATTTTTTGTGAAGTTAGGGCCCTAGGGACCCTTCTTGACAGAGGCCCACTTTTCGGGAAAATGAAGAGGTAGTTTGCCAAAAACGGGCCAAGTGTAGTAGTACGAAAAAAATGTAGTGTTCGGATACCTATAGCCAATCATAATTTCTTTTGTCATGGGGCCCTGGGGGGCCTATTTTTCGAGAAAATAGAGAGGTAGTTTACTAAAAACAGGCTCAGTGTAATAATACAGGGAAAAAAAACTTTTGAGAAAATCATAATTTTTTGTGAAGTTAGGGCCCTAGGGGTCCTTCTTGGCAGAGGCCCATTTTTCGGGAAAATGAAGAGGTAGTTTGCCAAAAACCGGCCAAGTGTAGTAGTACGAAAAAAATGTAGTGTTCGGATATCTATAGCTAATCATAATTTCTTTTGTCATGGGGCCCTACAGAGGCCTTCTAAGCAGGGGCCCAGGTGGCAACTGCTCATCGGCCGCCCTGTTAAATCTCTGCCACTGCTTTTCATTCTCCCGAAAAAAATGGGCCCCTCGGAACATTTGCCACCTGGGCCTTGTTCCTTAAATCCGCCACTGCGTGCCTCCCAGAGATCTAAAATCTGGACGTTTATCTAACGAAGTGATCGAGTCGTTGAATGGAACCGAACACGCCGCGCCATTCCCACGTTCGTCTTGCTTCCGCGGGCGAGGAAAAAAAAAGAAGAAGAACAGGACGCAGGAACGGTTAAAAATTCATGCCCGGCCAAACGAGATGGCAGCAACGCAATCGCCCGCTCGATCTGGCGAGCGTGTGTCGTCAGGAATAACATGTATAGTCGTGACAGAGATCAATGCATCATATCGGCCTTCCAATTTGCACCGTCTAACCAGCTGAATAAATTTACAGCCGCGCAGATGCAATCACGCGGTATAGATCATCGGTTCCAACCGATCGTGTAAGAAGGCGAATCGTGCAAGCGATCCACAATAATCCGTCGATTTGCTGGATTGCACCGACGGAGGCGGATTCGCGCGTATCAGTCCCGTGGCGGGTCAGTGCCGTCAGTGGTAAACAATTTCGTTTCCCTCTTTTCGAGTGGAGCAGTTCAAACTTTTACGTGAGACGGATTATAATACTAGCAGTGTGAGGCAGTGCGAGTACTCGGAAAAAAGCGAGCCGAGCCAGGCTCGGTTTTTCGAGTCGAGCCGAGCCGAGTACCTCGAATTAATAAAACCGAGTAGCTCGAATTTTTTCGAGTGGCTCGAAAGAACCGAGCGGCTCGATAAAACCGAGTAGCTCGAATTTTTTCGAGTGGCTCAAAAGAACCGAGTAGCTCGAATTTTTTCGAGTGGCTCAAAAGAACCGAGTAGCTCGAATTTTTTCGAGTGGCTCAAAAGAACCGAGTAGCTCGAATTTTTTCGAGTGGTTCAAAAGAACCGAGTAGCTCGAATTTTTTCGAGTGGTTCAAAAGAACCGAGCGGCTCGATAAAACCGAGTAGTCGAATTTTTTCGAGTGACTCGATACAACCGAGTAGCTCGAATTTAGCCAGAAAAAAATACAAAAAATTGAAAATTTATGATTTTCTAAGGCTTTGAAAGGATGAAAACTATAGGGAAAAAGTGATTTCAAACTTCAAGTGTCGTTATTTTCTAAAAAAATGTTATTTTGTATCTTGTTCTGGCCCCTGTCCCCTAGCCAGAAATATTGTTCAAAATAAGAAAAGTTTCAGTCGAATCGGATAATAACTTTTGGAGATACAGGTCCCACCGTTTTGGATCAATTTTTTGACGCCTTGGCTTTAACGACTCCCCAGTGCCGTCTGCAATGATTAATTATAAAACAAAAAATATATGTCTATAACCTAAGACATCCTTAATACAATGCAACAAGTCCCATTAAATTATATATAGTAGTTTTCCTTTAATTAATTCCTAAAGATCACCTATTTTGGGGAGCTCTAGACCGGATGGTCCCCTCAAGGTACGTCTACCCGACGATACTTTTGTGTCTAGATCAAGTGTATATGACACACAAAGAAATTTCCGGAAGATTGGAAACTGCCTGGAACAGTCCGCGACACTGAATTCGACCTATCGTCGCGGGAATTGTAGCTAGAGCGAGATTAAAGACACTGCAACTAACTCTAGCTAGACACAAAAGTGTCTTCATGTAGACGTACCTTTAACCTGCAAAGGTATCGCTTACACCACTAGGATTTCCCTCAGGTGCAGTACCTAGAAGGGATATAACGAGGTCGTAAAAGGTGCGGGAGCCTCAAAATTGACAGCTTTGGGTTTTCGGAGGAAGAAGTTTGGCATTTTTGGGCGAAGTAAGGATTCCAAGCCTCTTGTTCCGAAACGTCAAAACTGCAAACTTTGGGACTCTCTCAGCTTTTGCAACCTCGCTATATCCCTTCTAGATACTGTACTGCAGTTAGAAGGGATGTAGCGTGAGAACCCCAAAGTTCACAAACTTTGAAGTTTCAGAAAGAGATCTGGTAACCTTACCTCCCTTCAAAAATGCCAAACCCCTTGCTCCGAAACCTCACAGTCGTAAACTTTGGGACACTTGCAGCTTTCACATCCTCGCTATGTCCCTTCTAGGTACTCTACCTACCGGAGGTTTCGTCCCTCATTTCGGAACTGCATTGACCTGCAACTTTTCCCTGCTGTGACCTGCTCTTGCCCATTCGCTAACCTCCAAACATACAATTTTCACTTAGGTCCGCAAGTGATTTTGCAATTAGGCCTGAGGGGCGCATTTGGAATCCTGAGCTGTAAGCGTATTCGTTAAATCACTAGGGTTTCCTCAAGTGTCTATCCGAGGCTTCTTTCTTCATTTAAGGGAGTAATCTCCTCTGGAGGCGTCGGTTTTATGCGTTTTTGGAGGTACAGAATTGTCAGATTATTATTAGATCAAGAAACTTACTATTTTGCATCTAGAGTATGGTTATCTTTCGTACCAGAATGGACAAAAAAACGTGTCTTGGCTAAATGGCAACTACGGCAAGCCAAAACGTATGCTTTTATCGTGAAAATTTTAACTTCTATAAGCGATACAATCAAACTATTTTAAATATTTTGGTATAATTCTAGTACGAAAGATAACCATGCTCATATAAATTAAGATTCTCTTTGATTCTTTTGTTTCAGATGAATGCGATAACGTGTGAGCCATCCAAAATGGTACATTGCGGGGAACATGTAATAGCATGAGTAACAGTAAAGCTAATCACTGAAGAATTACACTGTGTCTTCTTGAAACTACCCAGACATGTATGCAAAATAGTAAGTTCCTTGATCTATAATAATCTCATAATTCTTTATCCCAAAAATCGCCTAAAACCGACGCCTCCAAAGGAGAATACCCTTGAAGGTGATAAGTAATTTCAATAATTTTCAAAATTATACCAATTATTTTTTATATTACTTGTAATAGCGTGCCTAAAAACTGTGAAAAATACCGGTATGGCAATTATTTGGTATCTCAGCAATCCAACCCAAAAGAAACCGTCGATTTTAGTCGTTCAATAGTCCTGTACCCCCTTAACGGGTTACACAAGTATTTCAGCGCTAAAAAATAAAAAAAAATCGATTGTTTATGATAGCCCCAAGTCTTAGAAGTATTTAAAAAAAAAACATTTCATTATAAAATTCGAGAAATTGCAAGAGTTACAGCGTAAAAAGTAACAGGCGGACGAATGCAGGTAAACGCGCCGCGGAGGGTTTTAAACCGTTTTTTTTTTTTCAAAATTACGTTTCTCGAGACGGTGAACATCGTAACTCGAGAACGGATCGATATTTTTTGTTGAAATTTGAATTGAACCTACAAAACACTTTTCCCCACTAGCTGGAACTCGCCCACTAAAATCGCATAAATTTAACAACATTCAAGATAACATTTATCACAGAATTACTTCAGGAAAATCCTTCATAGTTAATATTTGTTGTACAACTCCGTAAGTTTGTATTAAAATTCTTCGACCGAGTTCCACCTTGTAGAATTTGAGTTAAAGGATACTCATATACAGCGATTTTGCTTTTAGATGAGTTGGTCAATCGGAATCGTGGTCACCACATCGCGGGGCGCATCACTCGAGAACTCAATTTGATGCCTTGTACATTAATTAATTTTTAATACTTTGTAAACATTCTAATTTGAAAATACGTCTTGTATCCCTAAAAAGGAGTTGTTAAAAGAGCAAATGGTTTGAGTTATTACGGGCTCTACAATCTAGCCCAAAAGAAGCCGTTGATTTTAGCTGTCTAATACCCATGTACCCCCTTAAGGGTACTAGGCAGTCGTTCCTGTCTAAAATTAAACATTTCTGTTTCAATTAACTACAAAGAAACCAATTGAGACTGAGACTTGTTCTTTGGCATGAAGTTTATTAACATCATAAGCTTTAAAAAGCATGTTTGTTTAGTAAAAAATATGCATTATATACGATGCTACAGATGGATCATTAAATAGGCTTTTTGAGAAAAAGTTTCTTTTGTTTTGCAGTGATAACTCAGAAACGGAGGGTCCAATCGATTCAAAACAAATTCGAGCATCTTCACAAAATGTGTAGTTTCGGACTAGACCTAAATTAAAGTTAATGAAAACTCTTATTCTTTATGAAAATAAACTAAGACCTCACCTCTTGGGGCTTGGGGGATGGTAAAACCTCATCAGTGGGGTCTCAATGGGGTTTTAGTTTATTTTCATAAAGAATGAGAGTTTTCATTAACTTTAATTTAGGTCTGGTCCGAAACTACACATTTTGCGAAGATCCTCGAATTTGTTTTGAATCGATTAGAACCTCCGTTTCTGAGTTATCACTGCAAAACAAAAGAAACTTTTTTTAAAAAGCCTTACCTTTGTATAAGGTGCATAAGTTGAATTTTTACTTAAGGAGGATTTTGAACAAATCCGTTAGGAGCATTATTTTTTTCACGTGAAAATTATTGTATTCTCAAGTTTCATATAGGAAAAGAGTTTTGTATCACTTATCAAACACCGCATTACCCGAAATAATCGAGCTACCCGACACAGTCGGACTACCCGTGGGCCTGTCTGTCCGGGCCCCCGTCCGGGCCCGCCCGACTTTACCCGACCCGACCCGACCGCCCGGGTACCCGACACATTTGAATACCCGCACATCCCTAGCGCACTCATATCAGTTCCGTGTAGAGCTCCTCTGCGCCTCGCTTCTTCTCTTGGCACGCCGACACAGAACCGACACGGAACTGATATGTGTGCCCAGACCTTAGCCATCGTTTCTCGCGGCAATCACACCTGATTTCAAAGTTACAGTGCCTCTACGAGCTATAGTGACTTAGGTGTGAGGTCGCTCAGTGGGGTCTTAATCGATACCCTGCTGGGTACGGGCCGCCAAACGTGCCCCCTACTCCCTTTTGCAGGACTGTGTTTAGGGAAGACCAGGGCAAAACCGGGGTCCTAAAGGGTAAAATCTCCAAAATTACCTGAAGCATGCAGTGATTTTAATTTAAAATAAGTTGTTAATATAAAATAATTTATATTACAACTGTTCTAATGCTGTACATATACCTTACTACAATGGATTTGTATTTAATATGTGCTGACAATGAGAGAATTTTTAATAGCCAGTAGCAAAGCTTAATTGATGTCTTTTAATAATGATAATCAATTTCTTTTTTATTTTATTAAAATCGAAATTGTAACACTTAATCTTTAGGGCCCCGGTTTTGTCCTGGTCTTCCCTAAACACAGTCCTGCAAGAGGTCACGTTCAGCGGCCCATACCCAGCAGGATATCGGTTAAGACCCCGCGGAGTGGCCTCACACCTAAGTCACTATAGCTCGTAGAGGCACTATAAGTGAAGGATTCTCATACACAGCCCCCCAAAGTAACTAATAATTATGACTTTTTTTAAAACAAAACTAATCTGAATATTGGATTAAACTCTTTTGGAATATAAAGAGGCATCTTTAAACTTGCAGTAATTTTTTCTTCACGATCATCTGATTGCAAAAAGAAGAAAAGCTGCTTAAACTTAGATAGTTTACGCTGGGACTGACCATAAAATTTTAATTTCAGTTTTTATTTATAATCCTTTTTTCATCGATATAAAGTAAATTTATCGAAGCAAAAAAGTTACTTTTTTCAAACGCTTTAACTTTAAATTAGGGGCAATCCCAGCGTAAACTATCTAACTTTAAGAAACTTTCTTTTTTTTGCAATCAGTTAACTATGGCAGGTGCTACACGTACCGCCAGCAGGAGTTACATCGTCGAAGAGGTTTACAAGACTGCACAATAATTAATAAATAATAAGAAGCATGGACATAAAAAAAATATTTTCCGCGAGATTAAAGATGCCTCCTTACATCTCAACAGAGTTTAAATCCATTATTAACAATAGTTTTTTTTTAAAAAATCGTAAATATCAGTTACTTTTGGGGCTGTTACACGAGAACCCCCCCTTTCAAATGCCACTACTCGAATGGTCCTATTGAATTGACGAAAGCTTCTCAACGGCGTACAGAATTTGCGGCACGCTCTGATGTCACAAGTGCCTCTACATACTTAACAGTTTCCTTTCCTTTGAAGCACCGACATCGATCCAAACGCTCGATAATATTCGAGAACGTTCGCGATTGTTTTCTATTCCTGTCCCCTTGGCGTTTCCACTAAGTATAATTCAAGTTTACAAACGTTTCTAAACATTCGCGACATTCGCAGAGATTTAGCGTGGGTAATCAATACGCAGTGGATTCAACTGTTATACATACATACCTGTTCGATCAACGTATCATGATTTTTTTATTAATTGTCGGTCTTTCCCGATTAGTGTTACCTCTGGCGTTCCTCAGGGGCCGCACCTTGGTCCCCTGCTCTTTAATGTCTTTATTAATAATATAGTTGACATATTCTCAAATACCAGTGTCTTGCTGTATGCTGACGATCTTAACCCTTAACTGGTATACTGTTTTTGGCAAACATGACTGGTATACTGGGGTCGTGGCAGACCCCAAATAAAAAAGGACACAGAAATTTGTAAAGTCGACACTAGATCATCCTCTATGAATATTTTGTTCTCAGGTAATGTATAAAATAATAGGAACGTAGAAAGTTAAACTATTAACTACAAAATTAATTAGGAATTCAGTTGACAAACTTAGACAACCAAAAATTTTGCAGCGAACTTTGCGTGCTTGGGGTCATGTGCGACCCAGAATACCAGTTAAGGGTTAAGATGTTCAGGACTATGCAGTGTGACCAGGATGCAGTCAGTGTGCAGGAGGATTTATCCAGGTTTGAGCAATGGTGTATAGTGCCTCTACGAGCTATAGTGACTTAGGTGTGAGGTCCCTATGGATGAAGTGTTACATCTTCGATTTTAATAAAATAAAATAGAAATTGAAGATACTGTTTAACATTATTAAAAGACACCAATTAAGCTTTGCTACTGGCTATTAAAAATTGTCTCATTGTCAGCACATATTAAATACAAATCCATCTCAGAAAGGTATATGTACTCCATTAGAACAGTAGCAATATAAATTATTTTATATTAATAACTTATTTTACCCTTTAGGGCCCAGGTTTTGCCCTGGTCTTCCCTAAACACAGTCCTGCAAGAGGCAGTAGTGGGGGCACGTTTAGCGGCCCGTACCCAGCAGGGTATCGGTTAAGACCCCGCTGGGTACCTCACACCTAAGTCACTATAGCTCGTAGAGGCACTATATCGGGAACAGGATGCGGCTTCACACGGGGAAGTGTGTGGTGGTCAGGGCCTCTCGCGCTAGGTCTTCTGTTCTATACCCTTACAAGTTAAATAATGTAACGCTTAATGAGGTCTCTGAAGTTACTGATCCTGGGGTGTGTATTGCACCGTGTTTAGACTTTTAGGCCTCATTATGCGCGCTGTACAAATAAGGCTATGAGAACTCTGGGTTTTATCTCCAGATTAGCAAAGCACTTTCGAGGTAGGCAGTCATTGAAACTTTTATACGTCGCCCTTGTTAGACCTCATTAGAATATGCCTCGATCATTTGGAGCCCAAGGCGCGCGAAATACATCAAATCAATTGAAAGGGTGCAACATCAATTTTTTAGGTTCGCTTTGCGTGTCCTTGGGAGTCCTATGGGTAGGGACGATCATGACTATCGCCCTGCGTTGACTTACTTTAATATTACTACTCTTGAGGACTGTTGTGGCCAAAATGTCGACTTGTTCTTTGGAGGTTGTAAGACTCCGACGACACAATGTCACACTCCTTGCGGTTTTTTCCACCGCAAGAGTTCACTAATTGAACGGTGATTGAGGTATGTGGAAGGATAGTGGTGAAATCAAACTGACAATGTAGCGCGTAACAACGTAACACTTAAAATATATTCTGACAAAACTGACTGAAAATACTTGTACACTTGAATTTCGGTAAAGTTATAATGTGCGCTGGTAGTGTCTCAGAATGCTGAATGCAATTCTGTCGATGATGATAGTACAGAGGTTTTGTTCGATCTGGTTTTCCAAGTTGCATTCAGGCTCTACCAAGCCTTTGAAAGCCCTTGCAGGGGTGTGTCTTAAAAATAAGAGGTGGTAGACTATTGCCTATTGGCTGTAAATGATTGTGGCATTGGGCGACGAAACGCACCGGAAAGGGAAGCTGAGTTCCACGAAATCGCATCGAACGGCGCGACTCCGTTTGTTTATGTCGTCTAGAGATACGCGGTCTTGACTCGGCCCAATAGCCCATATTTCACGGCACCGCTGGTAAATAGTTACGTCCCAAGATTTTAGGCCCGGACGGTCGGCTCAAGTGTTTGCCACGTGCGGATTGACGAAGCACAGGCCCAGGAAACGCTTCGAATTCAGTAATTGTATTTTTCACGCTCAACAAGGACCGTAGACGTAGTGCTGACATGATCTTCCTATACAAGGCTATAAATGGTGATATAAATTGCTCTGATTTGCTGGCCTTGGTTGCTTTCAATGCTCCGCAAAGACTTATGCGTTCTAGGCCCCTTTTTGTTTCGAGGGTCCCCCAGTACCAGTATTACTCGGCAAACCCGCTTGATCGAGCTATGTATGCGGCGAACCAATACTTCAGCGACATTCACCCGTTTACTGGCTCCCTAAGTTCGTTTTTGTCGTTGCTAAATAGGCATGTTACTCACTTTTGGGCAGACAATTAGTGTATAGTTTCTAGTATTTACTCAGTTACCTCTAGAATCTTAACTGATCAGACTCTGTCATTCCTACTGGTAATGTATAGTTTGTATGCTATGGCTATTCCCGTTTATTAATAAATAATAATGGAGGGACGCTAGAGTTGCAAGTACGCCGAGCGGCCGGAACGACGACGGTGACACAGAGCAGGCCATGGGCGGGGTTGCCGGTTTGTCGGTTTGGGTCGCGGGAAAACAAAAGATCGTTTGACGACGTTTGAAGAGGTTCGACTTGGCAACGAGCGTGAGAGAGAGAGAGTGCGTTGAGGGTGCGAGGAAGGAAGACGGTTGTAGACGGTTGCAAGACGGTTGCAAGACGATAGACGTTGTGTGTATGTGTTGAGAGCATTTGGTGGGACTTGTACTGTTTTTACTTATATTAATAAATATTATTCTTTATAATTAAACCTTTGGAAACCTCGTTTCCTACAATAATAATAATGATTTTTTTAGAATAATTAAGTACAAATGGCGTCCTCGGCCTAGAAATAATGCTGCTGGACACCCGCGCTCCGTATATCGCAATGGGTCAGAGCGAAACGTGTTCCGGACAAGTGCTTGCCTAAGTAGCGACATTAGTCGTGCGCGCCCATGCAGGCCTGCTAGCTGTTAATCCTAATTTAGAGGGACTATGACTTTCGATCAGCCTCCGCCAAGTTGCGTAAAAATGTGGTGCAACCGCCGTCGCTTCGCAATTTATATTAATCGGCCGGTACGTCGAGTGGCTATTATTAAAATTGACTGACGACAGCTGTAAAGTAAATGGAACGGCTAGGAGTCGAGTATGTATTTAGAATGCACGAGGCACGAACCCTTTCCTTGAATGGTAACTAATTGAAAGCGATATGTAATAATGATAATTGATTGTGGGAAATAGTAGGTTTGCTATCATTATTTCCTTTGGATGTGAAAGGTGCACATTTATTCTGCGACTTTTTTACCCTATGTACCCTATTATGTCATCCATTTTTCTTCTCATACTTTTAACAGTTATACCTACAAATTTTCCTACTCGTTTATTCCTTTCGATTTTCTTTGGGGTTCCATAGACTTAGGGTGGATGTGCCAGTGAATGAACAGGTACCAGTGAATGGAGATTTTATATTAGAATTAGTAAAATAAGTTACTGAAATGAGCGACTAATTAATTAGAGACTTCTTTTAATTTCTTGCTTCGCGTTCAAAGAATTTTTGCAGCACGTCGAATCAATCGCGCTGCAAACATAATTTTATAATAGTGTTCAATTTATTGGTGCGTTTACCTTAACCTTATGTTTATTGTGATCTGCATTTAGGTAATATTTAGTAGCAGCAACAATGCTGATGGCCATTTATCTTGTAAATGATTTTTCCTTTCTTTTTCTATGCATTTTCTTAATTTTTGTAAGATTGTAGTTTCATCTTACGCGTAATAGAATCGGCATAATAATAATACCTAGATAAACATTATTAAGATTTCTCGAAGAAATGATAATTTAACTATAACACTAAAGCTATGGGAAATATACCTTCCATTTTGGACAAGGTGTAGAAAAGATGAAAAAAAATATTTCTCAGGAGTAACTTAAAAATTTTGTAAATAATATGTTATACTCTCAACTCGTACGTGTTCAGCAAATTTTTAACAGATTTAAACGCAGTTTTGTTTAGTACGAAAATATATTTAAACAGTTGCACTAATCTTACGAGGAATAGGTCTGGGTTAAAATTTCCATATTCTTGTAAATTCGTTCTATATTTTAATTACTATATCCAAAATACCACTCGTGATCCAGAAAAGTACATACATCGTTTTAAGAGGCCCTTAAGGGGTTATGCCTAGTCAGGCGGTCGAAAAGAGGCGATTATTTGTGAATTTTTTTTGAAGAAGCGAAAGCGTATATTTTTACAGAACTTTCTGCGTTTAAAAGAGCAACATTTAAAGAACATTTGGTATTTTTTTCGTAGAAAAATATTTAGGGTTATAATAAAATAACAAGCGACATCCAAGAAGCATTTTTAAAAATTTGGTTTTGCGGTGAGCACTGCCATTCGGAACCAGATTATTTAAAATCAAAAAACAAAAAAGATTTCGTTAGTATATTAATGTATCCTCAGGTTGACGGAGAGAATTTTCCGAAATATTAATTTAAAACAACATGGCGGCTATTTAAAGTTGAAATCCTGACTTTTTCCTGCAAAAATCACGCGAAAAAATCAGGATTTCAAATTTAAATAGCCGCCATTTGGTTTTAAATTAATATTTCGGAAAATTCTCTCCGTCAACCTGAGGATACATTAATATACTAACGAAATCTGTTTTGTTTTTTGATTTTAGATAATCTGGTTACGCATGGCAGTGTTCACCGCGATAGCAAATTTTTAAAAATGCTTCTTGGATGTCGCATGTTATTTTATTATAAACGTAAATATTTTTCTACGAAAAAATTACCAAATATTCTCTAAATGTTGCTCTTTTAAACGCAGAAAGTTCTGTAAAAATATACGCTTTCGCTTCTTCAAAAAAAAATCACAAATATTCGCCTTTTTTCGACCGCCTGACTAGGCATAACCCCTTAATTATATTTTATCGACACAACATGAATAACTGCGTCGATAAAATATAATTAAGGGCCTCTTGAAACGATGTATGTACTTTTACGGATCACGAGTGGTATTTTGGAAATAGTAATAAAAATATAGAACAAATTTAGAAGAATATTGAAATTTTGGGAACATATCGGAAACACTAGTCGTGAGGCACAAAACTGTTTTCCAGTAGAAAGTCCCTAAATCCCCGTGCATACACATGTTTCTTCCAATAATTTATTTCGCATTGCATAAAGATTCCCCGTCAACGCTGAAATTCTTTCGCGTCTCCATCACGTAATCTGATTTCTCAACAGCTCTACGAAACCAATTATCGCCCTGTATGAATTACACGTTTCCACAACATTATAAGGAAATAAGCAAAATACACAGTAATTATCGCGAAATTTCATACGCATTATAACAAGAAACAGCGGTGTTAATTAGAAGTAAAACGTGCAGCGAAGTCACATTTTTCGTCGATGCCAGTTTTCCTTGTGCAGTGTGCCACTGTATTTTATAATCAGAAGTGTACGAGCATCCTATTACGAGTGCAAGCACTTTCATCCTTGATAGGCCACTATCCAGGAACTCCTGGTTTCTCTAGATGCAGAGCACGATTTCGATAAGCGAATATTCCAAATTTGTCCAGGAATTAAGCCCACGCCCTGAATACAATAGCGCCGAAGCTTCGTGTCAACTGTATGCTCGTTGAATTCTCAGCTGGAGCGTGTCGGTTACATTTCTGTGCAGGAATAAAGCTCGCGTTGCGAATACAGTGCTACTAAAACCTGGTGCCAATGAAATTCTCATTAAACGTTCACCTGGAGCGCCCCAAATCCAAATTCAAGAATTTCAATACCCCAAAAAGCTCGCCTGGATAAAAAGCTGCTTGTGCATTCTCAACGGGTTCAATAACAAGCGTCGCTAGAATGAACCCCGCATTCTTAATGCAATACTCGGCTCATTCCTAATGCACCGGGAGCTAAAATTGCCTCGTGACTGCAACATCCCCAAAAGTTCTCGAAACCTCCTGGAATCCTCGGCCGAAGCAACTCCATTGCAAATTAAACTCCCCGGAGCTTGCCCGCAACCGAAATACTCGAAACCAAAGCCAGCGCTGCGTCGCCTTATTTAAAACCAGCCAGTGCAGCTAACCTTTCGCTAGAAAGAAAATATATAAAAAAAAAACAAAGAAATCCAGCCTCGCGTCTCTGAAAGCAAGTATGTCAGTCGTCAACCGAAAGGACAGGCTTCGATAAGTTCACGTCCGTCCAGCACGATTGTTTCAAAGGGGAGCGCAATAAATAATCTACATAAAGATTTTATAAAATGACGAAACGTTGGACGGCTCGTGCGGGGCAAGTATGCATGTCCCCGGGTGATGGTTACCATCATCATCCGCTCGTTCCATCGGGCTGTGACATCAAGGCCGCGTCTGCTGCAATTCATCATAACGAGAGCGTTAAGCTCGTGACGGGGGGGGGGCAGGAAAGGAGAACGGGTAAGAGACAGAAGGCTAAAAAACGGGGAAGAAGGACGAGCGCGCACCGGCTTTACAGAAACGCGAGATGAAGAGCGCAAAAAAAAAGGGAAGAGGACTCGTTAACAGCCTGACCAGGGTCAATCGCGGCGCATCTCGTGCCGATCCTCCACCTGAGGTACTCCGATCCCCTCCTGCTCGGCTGCCCTCCCTCCTCCTCCCCCTCCCCCGCCCCTTCCTGTCTTTCACCCCACATTCACCAAGAAGTCTAACCTACGCGGTAGCATCCTCCTGCACTCCCGCGAGGACTTTCTCCGAAAGACGGCTAACTATATAAGCGAGATCCACGGTGTTTGAAGCACGTTAGACGAAATCTTACGGATGCGTCGAGCAGGCCACGTCGCCTCCGCGCCTCGCCTTTAACTTGATACACCCGCACAGTCGACCCTATTGTTTTCTCTTCCTCTCGTCCCTTTACGTCGAGCATCCTCCTACGCGGCACACGCGACGGTAGAGGAGTCCTCACGGGGTGGAAGGGACAGTTCGTGCTTGTGAATCGGCTCCGAAGCTCTGTCGCCCAGGACCATGAGGCCCGCGAAGAGATGGGCCTCCCTGGCAGCCACCGTGCTCGCCACTGCCCTCGTCTTGCAGCCCATACACGCTGAGGGTAAGATTGCCTCGTAACAGTTACGATTCTCAGAGTTTCATGCGGTTAATTCGTACGTGATAGCCAGACGATTTTGCGGGTGATAAGGGAGGGAAGTGCGGGGAAACTAACGGAACATATTGCGTATATTTTCACTGCGAAGTAGACGGCACTAAATTGGCCAGGAGTGTTAGGACTGGTTTGGAGGTATTTGCTTAAGGATCTTACGTTTTGGCCGAGTAATTTGCTGTCTTCGTTCTGGGTTAATGGCGGTGAGGATAGCTAGTAGACGAAAGGAAAGCGCGGTTTGGTAATTAAAAGCTGATATTACAAGAGAACGCCGATTGCACGGCGAAAGTGTACCACTTTAGCTCCTCACTTGAGAACTGGCTCGCGGCGCGCGTTAGCTCGTCCTTTTGTTATTAATGGGAGTAGATGTATATGTAGGTGCGATGGGATACCGCTTGTTGAAAAGCCTCGAAAAAATAGTCCAGTAAAACGTGGGTAGAAAGGCGACAACCACGGGGAGCGTAGAAAGTTCCAAAAAGTAGTTCGAGGCGGTACGTGATGCTGGTGTGCCCCGATAATCCAGCGATTAGAGCGTCGCGGCACTATCGCTTCGTGCCCTAGCGTCACGCGGCTGTGATTAGTTTCTCTTTGGCCACTGCTCCGTTGGGGAATGAAAATCGGCCGCAGAGTCGAAAAATCAGGACACGAATTTAAATAGGAACGGCCTGGGGACGCTTCGGGGAGGCGGGAATGAAATATTCAAACGACGGAACGTCGTGAATTATCGGCACGGTTGTCCGACGAAATCGCACGTGACCGGCTGGGTTTAGTGTATAAATTAAGGTGTCGTATCCTGCCACCTGGCACACTTCTTTGAGGGACACAAACGTGCAGAAAATGATAGTGGAACAAAGCGTTCGAAGCGACACTCCCCCTCTTACTAAGACCGGCGATGAAGGTGTGTTTATAATTTTTTTTTAACAAAACGCGGGCACTTTTAATGGGTATTATAATCGAGGGGATAAGGGTTCCTTCTATTAACAATTTCTGTGGCGCAGAGTTTTGAAGAATAGCTGAAATAATTTTAAAAATCTCGTTTTGAAAACATGCCGACATTAAAGAAATTAACTTCTATGTAGCCTATCAAATCTTCGTGGGAATACTTCCAATGGACAGGCGAGGTTTTTACGATTAAAATGAGTCCAAACACGACCGTATTTGAGATATTTTTGATTACACAAAATTCGATTCGCTTCCAAATTTGGTAAACCAATTGCGTGTCATGTATGATTAAAAGTAGTCTGAATGAGGTCGAGTTTGGACTCATTTTAACCGGGAAAATCTCGCCAATCTGTTGGTGATACTTTAACGAAGATTTAATAGAGAATACAGAAATTAGAATTTTTATTACTAGATGTCTTATCGGAAGCTCGACTGCCGCGACGAATCGCTAAGGCGAAGTAGGTACAACGCGAATTTTGAGCCTGGTTTTATTTTCAAGTAAATATTATGGGACTTTCGAACAATACTTTCGATGCTTTTCAAAACCGTGCATAGGATGAAGATCCCTTGGCGTGGAAACACGCCGACGTCGCTCAATGTGTTATTAAGGGCTTACTGACCCAATTCGATATAAAAATTGAAATCCTTATATTCCTACCATTTGAATTGCTCTAGTGATATATTCGAAATGTCTGGCGAAAAATTATTAAGCTTCTTGTAACGTTAAGGGGTAACTATTTCTAGTGAAAAATATAGGAAAATAGAGAGTGTTTCGAAAGCGAAATCTCTTTTCTAAAATATTGTGAAGAATTACGTTAATGAACTGATTACAAAGCTCTTGCGGGATGTAAGATGAAAATAACACGTTGAGATGATGAAGCGAGTGAATGTGACATACGTCATCGATGAAGTATCCAAGGCATAGTAATATTTTTTGAATACTGAGCTCGCACGATGACGATGCTTCGAATGCAATTGCTATTTTGATACCACGAACAGACTGATAAGTGTTTTATTAATTATATCGCATGAGGCAACCAAGCTTCTCGATGGAAAGCGTTACGATCTACTTACGATTCCATGGCGATGTAGCCTAACTTTATCGAAGAGGAATTAAATTGTTTTTAATGAACGGCATTCTCTGAATCCACTTGAGCATTTCCTTGTTTAACTAATTTAATATCAGAATTTCACCTTACGTAAATAACTACGGTGGGAATTTATTATTTATTATGCAACGACTAATGAGAAGCTCAGTACGGGGATCTGTATTAATTCATTAATTATTTCTCTTATCTACACGTATTTTAATTTTAATATTCTACTAATATATACGCTGTATAAAATAAATTACACACCCTTTCGTAACAGTGGATCGAACTATTAAAAAATTATGGAAAATATATCTGAAGCCTCGTGAATAATTATAATATTTCTGAAGGGTAGATAACAAGTGGGTAGCTGCATTAATTGAAATTAGTAACAATCTTTGTTTCCATTGCGGAGGCAACGGAATGCTGTTCGAAGCGAGAGAATCATTTGAGAATGAAAGTGGAATTATGGATTGAAACTGTTTTACACAGGCACAGTCCGTGTCTGCCGCCATTTATCTCGTTAGAGACATCGAAAGCAAAATTGTGGTCCTGAAAGAGCAAGGAAATCGTTAGGCCTTAAGTATACAATCGTAAATACTTTTACGGGAATGCGTACGAAAGCAACAAAGAACAATAGAGGGAGTCTTCAGTCACGAACTTGATTAAAGACAATGAAGACGGATCGTGGCTCTTGACCTCCGCGACTTCAAAGCTAGTAGCATCCAGAGTTGGCGGAAACGGCGGCGAGATCCATCGAGAAGAGACACCGTGAAATTACGAACTACGGTCGCACGCGATAATCACGGAGGCGTAGTCATTTAAGGACTTCTCACACTTTCATCGCGCAACTACAGATGCAAGGACAAAGAACGTCTGGCGATCGTGTTAGCACTCCATCATCTATATCCGCCAACTCAGGCACCTTCCCAGAGTGAAGCTTTAACTTAATTCTGTCCCTTGTTTGTATAATCAAATTTAATTTATATAATTCCGCACAACTTGTACTATAATACAGTAATGTAAAAGAACTCACCGACTACAAAATTCCCAGTTAGAAGAAGAAAACAAAAAACACCAGTTACAAAGGTAGACCCTAAATCACCCCCATATTCCACGCCCCCCACCCCGCAAATCAGTGGAAGTAGTTATCCATATTCCACGCGAGCATCCGAGTATAAAATAAAACTATGCCACTCAACTAATAACACCTGAAACCTGAGCCACAAAAACCATGTTCGTTATAGCGCCAATCTCAGGTAGCTACTTACCACCGTCAACGAGTTATGGCACACCGAACCTAGGAGGAGGCGGCCCATCTTCCACCTATGGAGCACCTGGTGGTGGTGGCAACGGCGGTGGTGGTGGTAACGGCGGTGGCCGACCATCTTCATCTTATGGTGCGCCTGGCGGTGGTAACGGTGGCTTCGGCGGCGGTGGTGGTTTCGGCGGCGGTGGCGGCTTCGGTGGAGGCGGTGGTTTCGGAGGTGGTGGCCCGTCCTCCTCATACGGAGCACCTGGCTTCGGCGGAGGCGGTAATGGCGGAGGCGGCAATGGTGGCGGAGGACCGTCCAGCTCTTACGGTGCTCCTACCGGAGGAAGACCATCCGGATCTTACGGAGCACCCTCCAACGGGGGTGGCAGGCCCTCGAGCAGCTACGGAGCACCGTCGTCAGGCGGATTTGGCAATGGAAGACCCAGCAGCAACTACGGTGCCCCGTCCTCTGGAGGCGGTGGCAACGGCTACTCCGGTGGAAGCCCATCTTCGTCCTATGGCGCACCGTCGCGCGGAAACGGAGGCGGCAGGCCATCGTCGTCTTACGGAGCACCCGGCTCCGGAGGTGGCGGCATATCTAGTAGCTACGGCGCCCCATCTGGCGGAAGACCATCTTCGAGTTACGGTACACCTAGCACCGGTGGTGGCAGTTTCGGAGGGTAAACCATTCACGATATTTTTTTACCTTACTCGCACAATTCGGACTACAGTGTTCCCCCGCTATAAGCGCGCGTTGCCATCTACGAGATATCCACGGCATGCCTACCGTTTCTTGGTGCTTCCGCGCACAAGTTCCGCGCAAGTACGCGCTGTAAGCTCGCGTGCAGACAGCGAATGCATACTGTACGTTCGAATTAAAACTGGCATTATTCGCTCCTGTGTCCCTAAAATCTGTAAAAAATACGATCATCGGATATAACAGGTATTCTTCAGCCACAATCTCTATTCCCTCTCCTCAAATTTATCCCCTCTTTCTTCTCTATAACAATTCTTCCCGAGAATACGGTTTCTTTATAAGAAATCCCTGTTCACCACACTGTTCTCCTCAGCTCCGGCGGATATTCTGGCGGCGGAGGTGGTTACTCTGGAGGCAACGGAGGTGGTGGCTACTCAGGCGGCGGTGGCCAGTCTGGAGGTGGGGGCGGTGGCTACTCTGGAGGCGGTGGAGGCGGCTATTCAGGAGGCAACGGAGGCGGCGGCTACTCTGGAGGCAACGGAGGTGGCGGCTACTCTGGAGGGAACGGAGGTGGTGGCTACTCTGGTGGCAACGGAGGTGGTGGCTACTCTGGCGGAGGCGGCGGAGGTGGTTACTCTGGAGGCGGCGGAGGCGGAGGCGGTCAGGGCTACGCTAGCAACGGAGGCTACCAATATTAATCGCGACAAATGTTCACCTCGCGCGACGACCTTCGACCTTGCTTCGCCCGCCATCGAAGATCATCGAACGCCGCAAAGGGACTCCGGTGACTTACCATCCTCTACTCCGAGAACCGAGCGCAATAAGGTCGATCGAAAGGTCAGCAACCATCGATTCAATGGGACGTCCATCGTCGAAGCGAACAGCACCGGAGCGGAATCGAAGGTCGTTCCCGCGAGCTCGAAATCATTCCCCAAGCATCCAGGAATCGCATTAAACGTTTAACAACAGTGCAGTGTCGGCCGCTGTTTCCAAGGAAATTTCAACGCGCAACCGTGGCAGGCGCCTGTTCCCGCGAACAGGCAGATCACGAGGGGGCACGCGACATGTCGAGGATGAAGCTGCGCTGATACAAATTTCTTTTGTCCTCTCTACTCGCTCCCAGGAAGGCGTCTGCTGATCATGCTCGAGTTGGACGGAGCGAATTGCACGCGCGACAGCCTCCGAATGAAGAGACACGCGACGAAGGGGGAGAGAGGCGGGAGAAGTCCATTCCTCATTCAGAGCCTGTAACTTATTTATTTTGTAAAAATGCTTTTTGTACTAATAAAGCCGCTACGCTGAAAACAAATGGAACACGTGAGAACGGGAGGTTACTCATTCCAGCGCGACCTACCCCTCGTAGCCAGGATAAAGGCAGCTCTGTAGAAAAGTAAGACGACGGGGGCCTCGGTGTGAGGTTAGTTGGACGACTGTAGCTGGTCGGTCGATTTATCGATTCCCTGGACTCGAATACCGGGGACGTATGAATAAGTAAGAGCTCCTTCTATTTCTGCTGTAACCCAGCTAAAAACGTGCACCGATGGCAGGACGACCAATAGGACGTCGATTCGCTTGGCTGACAGTACCTATCGTAAATCCTGACCTATTTGCCACTCCCCTTTTGCCAATACACCTGGGTTACTAGTTACTACACTGTCGGTGGATAATTCTTAGACTTATCTCTCTCTAAAAATAAAAATACGCGGATACCCTTCTGGAAAAGTAGGAAATTCAAATTAATAACTGTTAACACGTCCTAAGCTACGTGAGCCACTAGCAGAAACGGGCAAAGTTTTTAATTAAATAAAAATTAAATAAAAAATGTGTATTATTCGTCGAATAATATAAAGTTAAAGTAACTTTTATTCGATTAATTATTTAAATAATTTCTTATTTAGTTGACGCCCAACACCGCAAAATTTCATTTCAAATCCAGAAGCAAGTGACAAAAACCCAACTTCGACTTTCCCGAAACTGAATATTGCGGTCCAATCGTTTCCTCAACTTTTTCTAACGAGAACTTTTGAATTCCATTACTAAAATTCCTCCAAGGCACGCAACAGTTGCAATCTTGCCTCTACGTAACCGCGCGCCATCGTTCCTGACACTGACCGACGTCGGCGTGTTTTCGCGCCGAGGCACTTCCACCTGCTGCGGTGGTGTTCCGGCGTGACTTCGCGCTCATATTTCGTGGCAGAGCATCGAGAATTAGCAGCCGCGCGTTCCCGAATGTTTGTTCGAGGCTAGTTGAGCAACACCTCTCTCGGCTGGAAACGGTATTTTAGCAAATCTTGCGACATTCAGCGTTCTAACGATCGAAACTTCTAAACAACACCGCGAGCGTTCCCTTTCGCTTCGATGATGGGGTGAGTCACTGGAATGAAACTCGAACACATCGCTGCTTGGTCTCGTTTTATACACTGTTTATTTTTAACATTTACAATCAACATCGCGTTCAGTTTCTCAATTATACACGTACAATAATGCCGTATAATACAATACCGTTAACGCTTTCGCAATACATATACATGGATATACTCTTACGGGGTAGAGTCGGGCGCTTCTCAGTGGATTTCTGTCTTTACACATAATATTAATAATACTCTACGATAGGTAGGCGTCCCAGGCTTGCGAGACAGGACGAAGATTATACAACAACATTAGGTACGCGATTCCGTTCTTTTTTTTTCATTATTCTTAAGCAGGCGAGTAGTCGAAGAACGCTCGCGTTCCCTAGACACTGGAATTTATCAGCGAGTTACACCAACCCAGCTCGATTGAACCACATCGCGTTCGGCGCTCAAACAGCCCATCGCTTCGCGCAACTTTCGCTTCTTTTCTCACCCTTTCGCTCACGACACACGCGATCCTCGCGCGATTTTCATTCATTTCCTCGGCTTTCCTCCGAACAGATCGCTGGATGACGCGCTCGGGCGAGAGGAACCAGAGGGACGCTAATTGTTCGACGGGAACGAAACGTATCAGTGGCGAATTTAGAGCCTCTGCTCAGAAGGTCCACATCCCCGGAGCCCCATCTTCCAAAGAAACTATGATTTTATTCAAACACTATATTTTTTTTAATCCCCCTAATTTTCATACCACAGGGGAGTAAATTTATTTGTAGTTCTGTTTGGTGTACAGGGTGCTCCAGGACGTTTGCCACCTGGGCCGTTTACCCTGAATCCGCCACTAGCCCCTCTAGTTCCACAGAGTTACCCGTCGATCCCTTCTTCGAGAGCGTAAACACTATATATGTATATATATATATAGAGTATGTATATACACGTTGTCTCTTGTTTTTTTTTTTTTTTTGTTCATTTTTAATTGTGCTTTTTTCCCTCTTGTTTACTTCGTTACCTTACACGCTAAGATATGTACCTAGTATATGGAGAGCACGCATCATGATATGTATAGGTTTCTCGTTACATCGCTTGTCACAATGCACGTTAATTCGATATGTAAGTGACCGTGGCCGCCTTATGGTTAACATTTATGGCACTACAATGTGTCCGGTTTTATTGCACCGACCGCATCTACGGAACATCATCATCCATCCGCTACGAGTTTCTCCTTTCCCTTTCGTGTGCAGAGCTATGCGTTGCCTCGATCACGAGGAAACAAAATGGTGCCTGGATTTTTGAGCCAGTATTCGCCTGTCGGTTTTGGGGAGGATGTTCGTTTTTGAGGCGCTCGAAGATTTCCAGCTATCGGCAGGCTTGAAGGCGATTTTATGGGATCTGTGGGACTGTTTACCCTTTGGTAGCGATGGGTTCGAAGGGGCAACTCAGCACTGCATGCTTTGATTATTTCTCGTCCAGCATTGGGGAGGAATAAAATTTTAGGAGGTGCTAAAGTATCCACCCCCGATATAGGTGTAATATGTTTTATATATTCAACCCTAGGTTGCCACACTGGGTCAAGATTGACCCTGTAATTTTTTAAGCAAACAACTCTTTGTCGGAACTCTTTTGCTTCAAATTTTTTTTTAAGCATGGTGACACTTTAAATGTCAACTTTCAACGATGGGCATATATTCTACAATGTTCAAACTTTACCTCAGAATTTTTTAGACTTAATTTAATAAGTAGTTTTTATACAATAACTGATTGAAAATTAGCAGGGTTAAAGTGACCCAGTGTGACAACGACGTTTGAAAAGTAGCTGTGACAACCGAGGGTTAATTAGTTCTAGAAAAGGTGGAAATGCAAATTCGAATTCATGTTTGACTCATATACTTTTAGTTAGTGTCATCTACCAAAGAAATGGTCAAGCAAATTTTTGTAGAAGAATGGATCAAGATAAGTGTGAATTCTAGAAAATAAATTAAATAGTTAAACCTGTATGATAAATATTAAAGATTGTAATAACATCGTCGGGATATCTGAAAAAATATTCATTTATCCTAATTGAGTTTATATAAAATAAATATTGCCACTTCCAAGGATAACAATTTCTTAAAAAAATTGTATAAAGTATGCGTGAAATATGAATTAAATTTCTCATATGAATTCTGGAAAAAAAACTAAATTGTTCAATCTGTATGATAAATTAAAGATTTTATCCTAATCAAGTTTATATAAAATAAATATCGCCACTTCCAAGGATGACAATTTCTTAAAAAAATTATATAAACTATGCGCAAAATATGAATTAAATTTCTGATATAAATTAAAATTGCCAATTCCAATTTTAGCATATTGCATTATTTGATTTAACATATTCACTGCTTAAAACGCTTTTTCTTTTCACACTTCAAGTTATATCCGATATCGATAGATTGTACAAGAATCTATAAAAGCATATCATTTAAAATAACCTTTGCGAATTTACCAAATGGCTCCTCTTCCTAATAACAGCAATTTGTATTCTTTCACTCGCAGACCAATTGACAAATATCTCTAATTATTCAATCTCATATGGTACCACGTACCCCACGATTTACGAGACCCCGCGATCTAATGCCAAGCAGCAATCTTCGAACTGATAAAACACAGCGGGCCCGGGAATCTTCAATTTCGCTGTCTCTTGCCTGACTAATTGCCCCCTTCGATCCACGAAACGTGCAATTCCGGTGGCTGTCAGAGAAATACTTTACCGTACGCAACCGTCTAACGTAGCTTCGCGTTGCAAAAAGGGAGATAGCTGAAAGCAGCGGTTACCGTCTATAAAACGGCCTTGCTGGAAATGTAATAACGATGATTGTTGTTTCTATTCGCGAACATCGCGACTGGAACCAGCTAGATCGTTAAAAGCTTAATGGCAGCGATGGTATTCAAGACAATTCGAAGTTACGTTTGGTAGTCTTATACACTGCTGCAGATTTTATGAAGTTCCCAAGGCATTAGAACTCTTGAAGGTCTCGATACCTTGAAATTTGTAATCTTCAGAATCTTCCTTTTCATATTTTTTTTATTACACTGATCCGCAAGATAAGCGCGAAAAAAAATCGCCAGTAATTCCAGATCTGTTTCCAAGGCTTTCAAGACTTGTACTTCGATCAGAAAATAACACCAGACCGTCGAAATTATTGTTCCACACTCTTGATTAGAGCTCCATAGAGTAGATGCACCATTTGTGGCCACTTTAAGGTATCGTCCCAGTTTTGGCCACTTCTTAAAAAATATAATACCTTTCCGGGTAAGCAATAAATGCAACCCTATATTTCTGACGGTGTACTAAACAAAATGCAAGCCATTTAAACATCAGAAAATTAAGCACATGGCCAAAAACAGTGCAATGGCCACAAACGGTACATCTACCCTACCCTTGATTTGTTCAAAACATTACTATGTCTCGAAGACCCATCGCTACTTAATGGTAGCCGAGCGAAAGTGCCCTGTGGCACTGCTGACAGCGAAATGAAAATACGTCAAAGTCGTGTCACTGTACGTGTACCTATACACGCTGCGCTGCGTCGAGCAAGAAACGTTCTCTCCTCCGTGTTAACTGGCCAAACGTAATTTCACTTTCGTCGTCGCGGAAACCGCCTCGCTTAACAAGCGTCACTTCTCCTTCGCAGCCCGGAAAATCTCCGCTTCCTTCGTCGACTGTCATCGTACACATAAAAAAAGAATACCATACCCAATCGACAGGTCGAAATAGCATAAAAATCATGCAATGACACCATTTCGTTCCTTTCACACCCGAGTGCCATGCCACCCTTATTTAGCCAGGGGAAAGGGAAGCAGTAATCATAAATCGAAAATTCAGAACCAAAACGATAGCTCGCTTCTATTCACCGAGGCTATTCGTCGCTCGGTTTCCGAGTCGCGCGAAAACGTCTATCGTAGAAAATCTATGAAAAAAGAACGACATATGGGGGCCACCCTTAAATTACGTAAGGTAATTTTGGCGATTTTTCACCCCCTCCTACAGTATAAGAATTCGTAAGATTTTATAATCCAACAATCTTCGTCTTCCTTCCTTACGTAATATTGTTTTCCCTTAATTTGTTGCACGATTCAAAACAAAATTATCTGATCGTCGTTTTAGGCTGCTCATATTGAAAGTTAGGTTAGAAAATATTACGTAAGACACTGCCTGACTCCATCTTTCCCCCTTGTAAGAAAACGTAAGAAATTACCCACCCCCACCCCTAAAAGCCTTACGTAATTTAAGGGGGAATCCTATTCTTTGGGCTAACAACATAGCGAAATTTTAAGATTTTTTTTTAAGAAACTAGGGATTCGAATAATCTGAAATTTGGACCATGCTTTTATGCATCTTTGAAGAACTTGTAGTTTTTTTTTCATTAATTTTTAATAATAAATATACGAGTTACGCATGATCAATCATCGCGCCGCCGTTGTCCGCTGGTGTGCACGATATTTCCGTAACCACTGAACCGATTACCTTCAAATTTGGCCTGTATGTCCAACAAACATTGCTTTACACTTTGATGAACCAGCACACCGGTAAGTTATATACTTCTCTGATTACATAAGCAAATTGACGCAAAATTGTATAGCAAAAGCAAAAGTTTTGGATCTCTCAATTCGAAGACTCTCCACAGTCCTCAAAAAATATTTGTATCCTTTTCTGGCTCATCAAATTCTGGCTACATATGTACACAGTGAAACGCCGTTTCATTTTTCTGTTTCAGATTACGAGGAAGATAAATATCGTACACACCAGCGGACGACGAATGTTGCATGACGTGTTGGTCGATCAACTCCTACATTTGTTATTAAAAATTATTAAAAAAAACTATTGCTTCCTGAAAGGTGCAAATTTCAGATGGATCAAATCTCTAGTTTTCAAAAAAAAATCCCCAATTTTGCTATGTTTTCAGCACAAGGAATAGGATTCCCCTTAAGAATGACCCCAATGTATCCAGCGGGATCTGTGATCTCCATAATCTCGAGACAGCGTACCAGTACCCCATGAATAAATATTAACGAAAACCGTAGAAAAGGACTCTCTTCTCCTCGCAAAGACACCATCCGCATTCTGCAATTGAATTTCTCTCGCTGGCTCGACTACTGGAACTCGACTGTCTCAACGGTCACCGCGGGGATCATATGGGAGAACACCGTGAAATCCGAATGTTGAGTAGGAACTACTCGCTTAACAGTTACGCGCACGGACTGTCCTCGACGCCTTCCGTCACCTGTTTGGCGATAAACGAAGGGATAAGCAAACTACGATGAACAGTAGCGCTGCTAAACAGACGTCAGCGCGTCGCCGTGGCGGGGGCTACGCTTGAGACAGCGCAACGGACCAGTCTCCGCGAACTCAACAATGACGGCGATAATTCGTATCTGCGACGTTAACAGCTACTGCATTAGTCTTTCTCGTGTTTATGTATAATGTGTACATATGTATACGCATAGAGAGATCTGGTTTTCCTCCGTCGGCAACGCTAAACGTTCGTCCCGCTTAACTGCTCGGTAATGCCGATTATATCATACACTGTGTATATATATATATATGTATATATACTATATAATAAACACAACGAATCTGTGTCACGACCGGTCCGCCTGAAAGATCCTTCGTTGATTCGCGCACCCTGTTTGGTGATAAGTAAGTAGGTACCTGACCGCCCGCATTCGCTGGGACCAACCCAAGTGGCTGGCACTTGGGATCATGCGCACAGTAAAGGTAGGCTCTCGCTACACCTCGGCTCACTTTATTCTTCCTATGATTTTCTTATGTATTTTGACAGTTCCACTCACTCCGCACCTCGCCTCGCCTCGGCGCAACTCCGAGCCGCGGATTCATCCTCAAGAATAGTTTGCGGGAGAGGCGAGGCGTAGTGCGAGTGGATGCAACGCCACCGCTTTCGGTGACCGCTGAAAGAGGAGGGAAGAGGTTCTCCGAGCAACTGAGCAAACACATGAACCGAGGCAAGCTCAGGTAACTTCAGGTACGAGAAATTCGAGGCGACGCGAGCCTAGATGGGAGTGCGGAAAGAAGTTGCGCCGAGGCGAGGCGCAGTGGGAGCCTACCTTCAGGCATTTGATAGTCGCCGTCGTGTTTGCTACGTCGATGCAATGCAGAAGAACTAATTTTTCAATCGAAACACTCGGGTTTACAGGGAACTTTGTGCGACGAACGACGAAAGATCTCGAGCGAGGTGACGAGCGGCCACGTGACGAGGTAATGTACATCTAATCGCCACGTTTATGGTTGCCAACGAGCATGTACAACATGTATCATCTATATGTTCGGTTGGCCTAAGCAAGGGAAGAACGATCGATCGCGAGTACAAAAGCTCTTGACTCGGGTTACTCGGTGTATTTTATTTCTTTTCCTCTTCTCCGCATTCAGTATCACCTAATACACATAACATCTAATCTCGTGGCCATGAACGGTGAGGAATGTGGAACGAATGCGCGCGGAAGAAGGCTACTGAAACGATAACATGGTCCGCCCTAATTCGACACGTCCTAGAGGCATCGTGTGTGTAACGTCCATCTATAAACTCTATCTTGCCCACCGGCGGCCGCTCGTCCCGAATTAATTCCTAATGAACGAGGTACAACAATCGATTGAGCTTCGCGGCTTCCCCTGAATCTCTCACGATCACGGAAACATTTCATGGGTAACGGGGACGGAACGGTCGTGCATCAAGACGTTTATTCTCTCAAGCGGTTTCGTAAACTCTAAATATATAATATAATCATACGTGATTATATATGCCCGTTGTTCGCGCATGTGTAATCACGCGTGAGTATAAACTTTTATATATATTTATATATATATATATTTCTCAAAAAAGGAAACAATGAAATCACTAGGCCTAATTGGCGGTACAGGCTGGAATCGCCTCGCCCGACTGTCCAGAAAGCTTCGACTCCTATATAATACGTAGTATTGCACTTACTTTCAGTTCCATTTTCGCTGATTCCACCCAATATCGATCGCTCCCACTCCCCTATCGCTTTTCGCCGCTAGAAACAGTACAAACGAGCTATCTCGAACAGGTACACATCGCCGCAGCCGACAGCTGCGTAGAAACACGAAAGGATTCGTGCGAAACTTGCCGCGCGTTGGCTTGTCTCGAAGCTCTGTGGACGTGGAGCGAGGAGGGGCAATGAAAAAACAAACAAACAAGAAACAGAAACATAATGCAGAACCTCGAATGCCACCAAATTACTCGAGAAACCAACTGGAACAATGCGAAAGAAGTCTGTTGAAACGATATCACGTGAACGATTAATCTTAACAATGAACGCAAAGGATAATACACCGTTCCTTCGTCGATGTGTCATCGCGAAGATCCCATCCGTTCCATCGGAGTCACGCGTAAGTTACCATTCGACTAGTAAAGATCGTTGAACAGAGAGGAAGTGACCAGGTACGACGCACTAAAAGTAACGGGGAAACGAGAGAACGAAAGATGAAGGGAACAAAAGACGGACCTACACCGCCGCGCTTATTGTTGGTCACAGCATCCGATCACGGAACCAGGAATTAGAACGCGGTGCTGGATTGGGGCTGTCGTGGCACGTTGGGTCCGTGGGGCACCAAGTGCACCCCTCCGGCGCCCCCGCCGCCACCGCCGCCAACGCCGATGACCCCATCCGGTGCTCCAGCAACTTTGCATCCCGGCTCCATGTCGTAGTCCGGCTCGAGCGCAGGATTGACTCGTCCGTTCGACTCGTCCTTGCTGCCGTACAACCTACCGGCTCCACCAGCCAGGACAGCCATCTGCTCGCCTTCGGCCGGGTCTGGGCCGACCCTCTCGACGTCTTCCGGTATGTTCACCACGCACCTGAAGATGTCGTATCCGGGCGCCAGCCTGCCGGTCATGAAGGCCACCTGCGTGCCGTACGACACGCCTACCAGCGTCACCAGCGACATCAGCATCGCCATCGTCCTAAACGGGAACCCCTGGGTGTCCGTCTCCTCGTCGTAGCCCGGGTAGTGGATCAGCGCGGGCAGGCCCATTATCGGCTCGCCGCCGCTGATCCTCACCACCAGCGCTATTATGTATGCGGACAGGCTGCCGTAAGTGTTGCAGTACTCTTTGAAGTGGACCACCATCAACAGCTGCGGGAAGAGGATCACGTAGACCAGGTCCGAGCACATCGACCATAGCCCGTAGATCGATGGTATCGTCAACGCCATCAACGTGCTCAGCACGCCGACCACTCCTATCCCCGCTCTCATCACCCAGATGATCTCCATTTCCGACGCCTGTTCAAGGGGGGAAACGGGTAATAGAAGAGGGCGGACGGCGACTTCGGTAACTAGGACCGGCTTCCGACGTTCGTGGAAGCCGAGGTAAAGAGATTTCAAGCTGGCATGTCGCTTGTCGAGCGTGAAGACGATGCTGGGCAATGTGTCGTTAAGTGAGTACGAAGAGTGAGGTTATGTACGGCCGGAGGGTACAGTGAGGACTCGATCGCCCGAGGTTGGGTGGAAGCTAAAGTGTCTCGAATGCTGATGGAGATTTCAAGACTGAGGAACACCTTGGAAGATAAAAACCTGTCTATGGACAAAACCACTGCGATTGTGACTTCTTTGAAATACGACCTTGAGTTCTCTGGACTTTGGTTCAACACTTCTAATACCTACGTCACGTTCACATGTGAGATTTAATCTAATGCTGCGCATGGAACTAAGAATCTGATTATACTTCACGTTTATCAACGATAAACTGTGCCATTGGGAGATCTGTTCGCAGTAATTAACGCTTTGAGTAGGCTCTCATGCTTTTTCCCGTCGATATTTTCTGGAAAGCATGGGGAGTATTATCCCAGAGGTTCCGAATGTTTACTTTGAACACAAACGAAGCTCGGAGTTCGCTTTGTTCGATTTGTATACATAACGATTTCCCGGCAGAAGCGATCGCTGGGAAAAGCCTGACGGACTCGAGGGGGTAGTTTTCGAAACCTCGCACTACTCAAAGTGTTAAGAATAGAGGTGTACGAGAACCCGAAAATGTGGGGTCGGGTCGGGACGAGAATTTTTCCCGGATCGGGACGGGTTGGCGAGAATGTCGGGATTCCCGAAAGTGCTGAGATTCCTGAAAGTGTTGGGAGTCCTGAAAAGTGTCAGGATTCGTATTATTAGGACCGACTGATATTTGTACTTCGAAAAATCAACAATGTCTCCACAGTCTTTCTTACGATGCGTTGAATGTGATGTATTCATTAAACGGGTCGTTGGAATTTTGCGGGAATCCCGGCACTTTTGGGAGTCTCGACTCTCTCGAGAATCGCACACAGTCTCGGGAATCCCGAAATTTTCGGGAACCCGACCCGCTCCGACCTCGGGTTCCCAACATTTTCGGGTTCTCGCACACCTCTACACCAGAAGTCATTTAAGAAGGAACCCGTTTCGCGCATGTAGAACGAGCTCATTGGCTCCGAATAAGCGTTGGTGGGGGTACAGCCAATAGTGGCTTCTCCCGGCACCAATGAGCGTCAACCTGCGCAGAACCGGTTTTAAACTCGTCGATCGGCAGGTTCCTTCTTAACTGACAGGGAGTATAGTTAAGAACAGTTTAGAAATTTGTGGCAGATTGGCAATGGGTGTAACTATACTCCAAAACGTGAGGCAGTTGACGTGTTACCCAGAGCCGACCTCGCGTTAAGCGAACCTCGGTTTATCGGGACTCGGAGCATCGAACCCCCACTGTATTTGCACCGTGAAGCATGGACATTTTTGGCACTATTTTTTCTTCGCGAAGAAGCAAGAAAACGGATGTTAGAGCAAAGTGTGGCCGCAATGAAATATGCATGTCCTGATCCATATTCATGCGTATGTAAAGTGATACGTTGAGATGAATGTTCAGTTGGAGCTGATGAATTTGATGGATACGACGTTGATGTTTCACAGCCAGATTTCGATGGAAATGACCGTTATATGGGAAACTTCTGTAGACCTGATGCGAAGGTATTGACCAAATTTCAATGACTAATTTGCATTGGAGCCTGCAGTCTTATGTCCGCCATGATTCGAAGCGATGATGAGAGATTAGGATATTAATGATGCTTCGAGCACGAAAGCTTTGAGGATGTTACGAACACTTGGAAGAAACAGTCACACTCACGTATTCGAGCACGAAGAATGCATGATGATGGCGATGGTGATGTTGATGATTATGATGGAAGTGATGATGATGATTCGTGCGGCACGCGACAAAGGAAACTAGAAGTGATGACAGTCGCATTCGTCGAATAGCTGAACAAGTATGCTGCGGCACGCATATGTTAAAAATAAAGCAACGACGATCTACATAATGGCGAAAGACTTACCCTCTGACGGAAGATCAATTTATACACGTTTCTGGCGAACATGGAACTAGCTGAGAGGATGCTACTATCCGCTGAAGACATTACTGCCGCTGACACTGCCCCTAACCCGAAGAAGGAAACGAAATCTGGCGTCAAATACTGCAAGACCATCGGCAGAATCATGCTTGTCTCTGCCTGGGTGAGAGGATAAGGACCGGAATATCCCGTCTCGTTCCAAGCTGCAACAAAATTTTCAAAATAATAACGATAATCATTTCATTGCATTATATGCATACAACGAATATACAGGGCGATGATTCTACGTGAAAAAAGAAAGTGGCAAAAGATATCTTGGGTTATCGAAAAAGTGAAAAGAATGAAGTCTGAACTTACAGATTTAGGGTGACAAGAGGAGCCCTTCTAGTTTGCCTACGTGCACTTTAAACACAATTTCCCCGAAACCACAAAGTGTCGTAACAAAATTTTATGGTACACTTTGTTGCGACTCATTTTTTCATGTAGAAGCGCAGAACATATCGTGCCATCCCATAAGTTTCTCACATTCTCTAGAATTATTTCACATCATCCTGCTCTCTAAAATTCCTTTGATTTAATGTGAAAAAATTCTTAAGTAGATATACAATTTTCCCTCTTGATCTCATTTCTTCATCCACCTTTGATGCTGGCTTACACAAATTGTTTTTCATCGCGACAGTTTCGTTGCTTTCTTTGTTCCCGATGAACGAGCTGTTGCAACGTGTCAAGTTGGTATTGTTATAAACACATTTCTCAGAGAAACCTCATTACTTATGGAATGACCTAATACATGATGGGTGGGCGAGGTTCAGTAGCAGATGATCTTATAACACAAAATCCTAGCACAAAACTTATGATAATATAAATCATAGTAAGGTGAAGCTATAATAGGTACGTACAAGAGGATTAAATAAAGTTGGGAGTTATGAAAGGATGGACGACACGTTTAAACGGAAGAAAGTATTCAAGGGAAAGTATAGTAGAACGAGTGGAATGAAAGACACACTGTGATGGATGTTTCGACCAAGTCTCGTGAAAGGATTACACAAATATGTATAACTAGCTTAAAGCATCCGGCGTTGCCCGGGTGAAACTTTGATTGTCACAGAGTCTCAAGGGGGTGAAATAAGGGGGAAGGGGTTGGATGTCCAGATTTCATGGCAGTCCATATTTTCCGCAGGGTTCTAGAGAGTAATTATGCAAAATTTGGTCCGGATTAGAGCTATTCTTTTGACCTGGGTACCCGATGAGACCCACAGGTAGACAAAATTACCCGGGTAGACAGAAATTACCCGACTACCCGGGTAGACAGAAATTACCCGACTGCCCGGGTCGACAGAAATTACCCGACTCCTCGGGTAGACAGGAATTACCTGACTACCCGGATACCCCTGAGACACCCAAGTTGTTTGATTGTTTTTATTGTTTTCCTGTGTTTTAAGCAGGATGGCGTTTCAAGCTTATTTTTGCTTATATTGTCTAACGAACTATAGTCCCATTTTTTTGTTCCCTCCCCTCTCCTTCGGGTCCCAGCAGCAGCAGCACACCGGGTGGTCTCCCATCTTTCCCCGGTACACCGCCCCGTGATGCTTAACTTCGGTGATCTAACGGGAACCGGTGTTTTCCATCACGGCTACGGTCGCTGGTACACCCGAGTAAATGAGATAGTTGAGAATTCCGATTTGATAGCCGATCGTCTTTCGACTTTCGATCATTTTCGGCTAACATCGGTAATGAACTTCAAGCAATTAAATGTGATATTGTCTGCGCGTTACGATTATGGAGGGCGCCTTTTATGAATAACTGTGAATTATGCGCAGTACACGAAATGTTGTATTTTAAATTCTCTAATAAATTTGCTGATGCTGCATGTTACTTGCATTGCCATGTATCACAGCAATTAATTTATTTGCAATGTCCCACCTTCCTGCATTCATATTTCCTATTATAACGCTGGTGACATTTTCGATATGTCGCCATGTCGCCCCTGTATAACTATGTACATCATGCGTGGGAAATGTGAAATTTTTTAGCTCCCAATTATCTGTTGTAATATGCGGATTGCGCATTCTAGGTATCATAGGCCGGATTTCATAGTCGCTGCTTAGTCTTAAGCAAATGCTTAAGCATGCGGCATCCTCTACTAATCTAGTAGCTAGTAAAGGATGCCGAATGCTTAAGCATTTGCTTAAGAATAAGTAGCAACTATGAATACCGGCCATAGTCATAATTTCATAATCATAACGCGTAGACACTATCACGTTTAATTTCTTAAAGTTTATTCCGTTCATTAGTGATGTTAGCCGAAAATGATCGATAGTCGAAAGAGAATCGGCTGTCAAATCAGAATTCTCAACTAACTCATTTACTCGGATATGTCATTCATAGTGCATACCCGGGTAATTTATGTCTACCCGGGTATCTCACGGGTAATTTTTGTCTACCCGGATATCTCACGGGTAATTTTTGTCTACCCGGGTATCTCACGGGTACCCGAGTACCCGGCGGGTCGGGTAGAAACAGCTCTAGTCTAGATCGTTTAAAAATCGAGATAAAAAGTATCCTATACGTTATTCCTGGTCCTAGACTACGTGTATACAAAATTCCAGGAAAAATTCGTTGCGTAGTTGCGACGTGATTGAGTAACAAACATCCAAACCCACTTTCGCATTTATTAATTTAGTAGGATTAGTAGGATAGTAAAATTAAAAATTGAATTCGATATCAATCATTTTTCATGACATGTAATCCTCAACGATAATGTTTCCTCTACAATCCACATTATAAGTAAACGGTGATGGTTCTCCTACTAAGTAAACATCAATGAAAAAAACGAAATGAAATTGTTTTCTGCGTCACTTCGCTTTCAGGAAAATCGATTTAATATTCGTCAGACACTAGATGGAAAAGTTCGGAATAGAGTGCCACAGATTTGTATAGTTACTTGTTAGTCAATTTTATAAATTGACACTGAAATCTTCTTACACCTAGAAAAAACTATTTGCACAACTTCTGTCAGAACATTTCTTTCGTATCCCCCATTGCGCACGAAATATTCCACCCTCCTCAGATAAAGCAGACGTACTGAACAAAAATATCCTTATCCTAAATATCAACCTAGATCTCTCGCCCATTCGGTATACCTACCAACAAAAAAAAAAGAAACGATTTGTCTCCTCGCCCCAGAATAAAAGCATGAGAGATACCGACACAATGTACCGCATTAGTTCCAGCGATATCATTGTATTCCGCGTTAGTGGACGAGTCGCATTACTACCCTCACCCCCTCGGCCGGAACGCCATATGACGAAGTCCCACGCTATTGTACACGCTGCGGGATATCGGAGCACCCTTTGCCCACACACCCTTCCGTTACAACACCAACCCGCTTAGCCCGGGAACCTTGTAAATACCAGCAGTCCTTCTCTCTGCAGTACCACCAAATGTCAAGTAGCCTCAGGACGCGAGGGTGGGAGGGTGGGAGGGGGGTGACAAGCAAACCGGGTCTAATTCAATCCCCTTTAGCTTCGGGAACCCATGAAACATGTTTCCCTCCCCTCGAGCAGGCCACGGAGGAGCAACGCGATGAGGAAGACGGGTAACAATGTCCCGTTTATTAGCGACGTAGCGATATCTGAGTTCCTCTGCTGACTTCCTTGGGACTTCTCTGTTAACGTTGTGTTGCGGGAGGGGTTGGTGTACCGAGGACATCGCTAAATTGTTTCGGCAAACTTTTCTCGAGTAATTTGCTAACTATACTTGTACGGTTTTGTGTCGATATGAGTGCGACGCTCGAGGGGCAACCCGTCTCCTTTAAGGGTACTAGGCAGTCGTTTCTGTCTAAAATTAAGCATTTCTGTTTGAATTAATTACAAAGAAACCAATTGAGACTGAGACTTGTTCTCTGGCATGAAGTTTATTAACATCAGAAGTTTTTAAAAGCATGTTTGTTTAGTAAAAAATATGCATTATATACGACGCTACAGATGGATCATTAAATAGGCTTCTTGAGAAAAGGTTTCTTTTGTTTTGCAATGATAACTCAAAAACGGAGGGTCCAATCGATTCAAAACAAATCGAGGATCTTCACAAAATGTGTAGTTTCGGACCAGACTTAAGTTAAAGTTAATGAAAACTCTTATTCTTTATGAAAATAAACTAAGACCTCACCTCTTGGGGCTTGGGGGATGGTAAAACCTCATCAATGGGGTCTCAATGGGGTTTTAGTTTATTTTCATAAAGAATAAGAGTTTTCATTAACTTTAATTTAGGTCTGGTCCGAAACTACACATTTTGCGAAGATCCTCGAATTTGTTTTGAATCGATTGGAACCTCCGTTTCTGAGTTATCACTGCAAAACAAAAGAAACTTTTTTTAAAAAGCCTTTTTAATGATCCATCTGTAGCGTAATATATAATGCATATTTTTGATTACGCAAACAATTTTTTTAAAGCTTATGATGTTAATAAACTTCATGCCAAAGAACAAGTCTCAGTTTGAATTGGTTTCTTTGCAATTAATTGAAACAGAAATGCTTCATTTTAGACAGAAACGACTGCCTAGTACCCTTAAGGGGGTATTCTATCCAAAAATTCGATTTTCTTTTTTTTATTTTCTAATAGTTTAGGGTTTCAAAAATATGTCTCTAAAATATTAAGGTGAAATTTGAAAAACTCCCAGAGTTATAGGGGCTTAAGGTCACATGGGGCCGGTTTTTGATGACATGGCCTGCGCTTCGGCGTGTAATTTATACAAATTTCAAAATAAAGCATTCCAAAAATTTGTGTTGATGGTTCAAACACTACTAAATATGTGTGCGAAACCCCTGCTCTGTAGGTGCGATAGGTTTTCCAGAATTAATTTCCAAATATCACCTTCAAAAACGAGTATCTAGACTAGAATACCCCCTTAAGGAGGTTCGATACCTCACTTGCGGGGCAAGCGGCGCGAGGGGTAAGCCTATGCTTATACATGAGAGCTCTGCAGTGATACCAATCTTACAAGGGTAGGACACCATGTGGTAGACACCGATTTTGATGAGCCTTGGCACCATCGTGTATTTGGATCTATGTCGAAATTAATAATAGAGATATTTACATGGAAATTATTAAAAATTTCATAGTGGCCGTGGGGTTTTAGTGGGTAGAAATCCCACTGTACCTTGGCACCCGCGGGAGATTCCCTTCTGGAGGCGTCGGGGTGCCTTTTGAAGATGTCTCCACGTTAAAAAAATTTTTATAAATTTTTTTGTTATAAATTATTTCTTTTATGATTTTTTGTTTAACTTGGGGAAATCTTCAAAAGGCACCCCGACTCCTTCAGAGGGGAATCCCCCGGGGGCGCCTGGGTAGTGTGGGATTTTTACCCATTAAAACCCCACGGCCACTATGAAATTTTTAATAATTTACTTAAATATTTATCATTGGCTGAAACGCTCGGACACCTATTTACTTATTTTCGACATAGATCCATCGTGCCAAGGCTCATCAAAATCGTTCCCTATCACATGGTGTCCTTCCCTTGTTAGATAAAAAAACATTATGTAGACAAAAATGTTATTTACATGTCTATTCCTAATAAAATTATTACTACATATTTTGTTTTGGAATTCAATTAAACAAAAAGTATGTTTAATGCAGTTAGAAATATAATATTTTCATTAAAAGTAGCGTAAAATATGCGAGTGAAATGCGGCAACGTCGCTTTGCCTCCATCTTTTTTTCTCTTTCCATCTCACACTTGTGGCGTCCTTTTACGCGTTCGTACTGGTTCGCAACAAATTACTAAATACATGTTTACAGCTTGGTAGTGTTTTTACCAATTTTTACTGTATCCTTTGTACAAGTATACATTGTACAGATGACTACTCGGCGTACAGCGTTGCCACGTTTCAAACAGCTCCTTCAGGCAGTTCCAAAACACGAGCACTTTGCTGTGTATTTACTCAATTATATAATAAACCGTACGGTTCATGTCCGATTTTCTTTTTTAGAATTTCATAAGAATACTTCAGCTTTTCATTGCAAGATTTTTTAGGAGTTTCTCACTATTTTTAAGGACTCTGTGTAACATTTTATAGAAATTTTATCGCTTCTCCCATAACAGCCTGTGTATAAGAGCGCAAATTTGAAATCAATTTTTTCACAAACCGTGCGGTCAATCGACTTGAAATTTTGACACAATGCGGACTACACTTTGAACATTATATTAAAACACTTTTCAAAGCTCTCTCATTATTTTTCCTCCGGTATCGAACCTCCTTAAGGAAACGGTATGCTATTCGGATGGTCTCATTGTCAGTTTCTTGCCATGGTCGCGGCGACTATGAACTGAGTAGTGGGGATACAAATGTACTATTAACGAAACAGGGGCTCGTACTTATAACGGGACAATACTCTACTTAGGGTAGAGTAGCCAAATATGAGGCCCATTTCTTAAAAACATCATAACTCTCGACTAAGAAGACTTTTGTTAAAATTCGATACACATTTTAAAAGTAGAATATGTATCCTTTAGATACCTAAGGGAAGTACTATAACAAAGATTCAGTTTCTTCATAATAAAATAAAAACGAAAGTCATTCAAATACGCAGTGGCTAATATAAGACCCTGTTTGTTTTTTCTTGAACCTTTCTTTTTCTTTCTTTTTTTTTATAAATTTGGCATGTGAAATATATTTCTACACTACCGCAGTCTTCGTGGGCCCACCACCGAAGTCTTCATGGGCCCACCACGCCCATCGTAACACTTAACCCAATGTTCACCTAGCACATCTGAAGAATAAAGACCTGTGCAAAACAAGCATTCTGTATCATGATTTTCTTTCTTAATCACTTTTATCATTCAGAACAATTTCTTCTTCACTCTCGTCAACTGAACTTTCACGGGTCTCATATTCGGAAACAATAACACGATAACTACACAGTACAACAGCCATCTGGACTTGTAACATTCAATAGCCGTTTCTTATAGGTTTTCGGGCCCTGAAAACGAATCCGCAACCCATTTGTCGCCATCACCCTCAGTTTTTTGAGAAAATCGATTTTGAAAAAAACTGCAAATTTTCAACTTTCAGCATCTTTTGTGTCGAAACGGTAATAGTTATTCGATTGTTCGTTACGTCAAATTATTCTACGAACCCTCCCGAATACAACGATAGTAGTTATTATTGCATTATGAACATTTAAATATGTTTAAACAACGATCAAAGGGAAAACGACACCCGAAATGCACCAATTTTTGCAGATATCTTTCAATTTATTTCCGAAACTAAGGGTCTAGGAGGAAATCTGACTATTCCATAAGATGCAGCAGACATTTTTCCATCGGAAAGCATCAACAGAAGTGGTAAGTTATGTTTTGTTTTCAATACAGAAGCAAAATAGTTTGGCAAAACGCGCGTAGCCGACATTTCGGGTGTCCTTTTCCCTTCGATCGTTGTTTAAACATATTTAATTGTTAATAATGTAATAATAAATTATATCGTTGTATTCGGTTGGGTTCATAGAATAATTTGACGCAACGAACAATCGAATAACAATTACCGTTTCAACACAAAAGATGCTCAAAGTTGAAAATTTGCAGTTTTTTTAAAAACTGATTTTCCCAAAAACTGAGGGTGATGGCGACAAACGGGTTACGGATTCGTTTTCAGGGCACGCAAACCTATACGAAACGGCTATTGAATGTTACAAGTCCGAAAAAAAGTCAAAATTTGTTGTGCTGTGCTATTAAGTAGCTTCGAAGTTAAGTCTTCGTCATTTAATGATATACAACTACTTGGTAAGCCTTAAATTCCATTACAAGCACTATACAACAGTATTTGTGAAAATTATTATACACTAACCACTTTAGAGGTATTTGTAATTTACTCCAACCACTTCAAAAATTTTCTGCAACGTGTTTCAGAAATATGTGCTTGCTCAAGTCGCTTAATTGATGACAATGCCACTGTACGGACAAAACAACAAACTCACGATTAGTGAGTCAAGAAATAGCATCGCTATGACATTCGAAAATTCTATAGCGGTGATAAGCTGTTTCATATTAAAAGAGCTCGTCATATTCGTCTACTTTACCTTACATTGAGTATCGTAAAAATGTACCGTGAGTTTCCGAGAAGATTTCAAGCGAAAGGGGTGGGAGTCCGATTGGTTATAACCCCAAAAAAATGCCTTTTTCCGAAATTTATCCCCACCACCCTCTTTCGAAAATTCTTTATCACCAAATTGTAGGACATCAAAACCTATAAAACTTTGACTTAAACTGTTTTTCGGTATCTCCGACGGTTACGCAGATCTTTGAGTGGGTGTTCTCACCCCTAGCACCATTTCATTGTCGAAAGAAAAAATAGTTACGTTATTAGCTCCAGTCGAACCACATTTCCGCAAAGTTTCAAATTTTGTAGAAAATTTCGAGTTCCCGAAGTCTAAGTTCGTTGTAAGTCTAAGTTAATTCGAGCAGCAAGTACCTATAAATAATTCGCTTCCGAGGTGTAGCCTTTTGAAGTTGCTCGTTAAAGTAGGTGAGTGCTCGTAGTAGATTTCTCGAGGAAGGAGGTAGCCGTTACCAACGTTGTTTTATTAATGAGCGATTTGTGATCTCACTTGTAACATGGTTTGATTTCCATACTCTGTCGGTTGCCCACGATTTACTACAAACGCGACTTTAGCTTGGCAACATCGACGTGGGACAATTTGCCGATGCAATCGTTGAGTTGCTCTACTGTTTCCATTCGCTCGAGCACACGTCAGGCATGTATCACTTCATGGCTTGAGAAACGATTTTCCATAATATTAACCGTTTGATTAGCAGACATCATTTGATTGAATAATTGCAAAATTTCACTAAAATGAAATGTGGACTACGCGATCCTCCGATGTATGTAAATATTATATGGAATATCTCTCCATTTTATTGAGGATTTTTATATCTAGTCAGACTGGAACTCTTTTACAATAGATGTAATTAAAATTAACTACTAACTGCGCAAGTATAGAATAAAAAGTAGAAAGTAAAACTTTGATTAGGGGAGAACGGGGATGGTAGGCCAGTTTTACAGTGTTTGATTTTTAATAAACTATGTGGACGAAATATCATTAAACTGGTTAGTATGTTTGATAGAGTATACATTTGGCTATCTGATTAAATTATTAAAGTTGGCTCAATGTGAAAATAATTACAGTATTTTAATGCTTTTCTAACAACTTCCATGCTGGTCAACCAGCCTCAATGATCGGGGTGGTTGACTTACAGTATGGGGTAGGTTGACTACAGGTAGTTAAAAAAATGTTATTAGCAACTTATCTCAGTGGTAATAAAATAACACAATGTCACAAGAGTTATTTCATTATAAAATATTAATTATCTTTCTTCAACATTTTAATAATAAACTGAAAATTTTCTCAACTTAAACATAAATTATAATGTATTTATAACATAGTGAAATTTAAACAAAAGTAAAAATCGCTTTCCGAATAACAAAATAACAATTTAACCTTATTAACGTTATTAGTTAACCAGCCCCAACCCTCATTTTGACTTCAATAATCTGTATAACCTTCAATTATTTATGTATAAACAAAAATACTACGACAATAGATCGTCTACTAAACAAACTTTAAAATAGCCCCTTAGCATTTACTCTATTGTAAATATAGAGCGTGAAAACATAAAGTCTTGAAGAAAAAATATTTACTTACGTAGTCAATTTTTCGATAAACGCTGATAATTTAAAAAAAAAACGTGCGATCGCGAGGTCGGACATAAATGCGTGGCGTAGTAGAAGGGACTTCTTTCTACAGTAAATTGTTCGGCAGTAGAGCATGTGTCGGCGCAAAGTTATTAACAGTTAGTCGACCTACCCCTTGGGACAACCAGCTCCGGTCTCCCCTACTCAAGTATAGAGATACTGCGCTCGTCGTTATTTTAGCAAAATAAACGACGAAAATTAATTGAGGTTTTATGAGAAGTTCCTCATTCAAATGCAGTTATTACGGCTGTTATAGTATTGTATTAATACTACTTACGAACCAATTCTGTCCTTTTTGTAATTCAGTGTTTAAAGGCCTGTTCATACGAGACATTTCTGTGTCGTGATTGTGATCTTCCCGATTTTAATGACTGGTATTTCAGATGCATTCAGTTGCCACGGGATAATGGTAATTTAATAAAGATAAATGTGAATGTAATATAAAATATCCACATTGCTAATTATGAGTCAAAGAAGTGTCTCGTGTAAAAAGGACTTAAGGGGACCCTAACCGTTTTTTGAACCCTAACAACTGTATCAATAAATTTCAAAAATATTTTTTAGGATATGTTAAAACCTCTTCTTGAAAAAAATTCATAAAGATCACCTATTTTTTAGGGGGTTTGACCAGAGGATCACCTGTAATATATGTATTCTGAAAATATGTGTAAATATTTCTAAATAGCAATTGCGAACCACAGAAAGATAGTTTTCTTTCTGTAAATATGTAAGTTTAACAGGTTACCTACCACTTAGAAGGGCCTTTTCAGAACTATGCTTATATGGCAGGTTTTTTTGGTACCAAATAATTTTGGACAAAAAATTTAAGAACATCCTATGTAAACTCACTAAATTTTATTCTGAACGTGTGTCCTTAAAATATTTTTGATTATTCTTTGTATCTTTTGATCCAGTAATATACAAATATTTTATTAACATTAACATCTGAAATATCGACATGCTTTTGACGATTCAACCCAATGTTTATGAAAAATTCTGTACTAGGAGGGAATAAATCTAATTTATACATGATTTCTCCTGAAGACATATTTTTTGACATTCTTTATATCAAAATGCACGTTTCTTCGTGTACAGTGTGTTTACAAAAAATTATGCTGAAAGGGCATAACGTTCTGAATAATATCAAAGTGCTTCAGAGAGAATAGTGTAAATGTGTATGGAAAGTTTTGGAAGATAATGTTAGACCTGCAGCCTGTATGGTTTTAATAGTAATTACAATTCAGCCTTGTAACGAAAGTGTACCTACCGTAGAAATTTGATAAAGAAAGGGGATGTTGATTATACTGTCACTGGCGACCATGACAAAAAGGAGCGTATAAATAAACAAAGCCAGGACAAGATATAAATAGTGTACATTGTACAAGGCAGACACTAGTAGATCGGCTTAGGAATATACCAACCAACAATGACGCCAACCCTAAACTACATTATTAATTATTAACCATTCATGATGCATCAAAACTGGGTTAGCTGAGTTTATCAGTAACCTCATTCACCTACATCTTGAATATCAATTAAGAATACTTTAATTCCAATCATACTTGTGTACATTTACCAAATTGCAAATTAATTTTAATAATAGATACCCATGTACAATTGTTTATATACTTCTTATTTAACGCACCTATAAGGGGTATCTATTCCTCCATGCGATTGATAATTAACACATTTCTTCCACAATTACTACTATAACAACAAAAAATTTCAAGCACCGAAATGACACATTCAAAAACACTAATGCGAATTCAAAATGAACGTAGGAATGTAATGTCAGCGATGCAATATCGAATTTTGATGAGGTCTAGAATAAATATCACTTACGCGTTGCTTTGGCGATCGCTCCAATCAAGACAGGCGGAATGGCCATGAGGATGCAGCCTATAGCAGCCACGTAGCTCAGCAATTGAGCTCTTCCTGCCGTTTTCGAGGAGAGGACCCGCTGGAAGTACACTTGCCAAGGAATTCCGCCAAATATCAGCAAAAGCCCGTAATCTACGTATGACCAGTACTCGTTCGATTGCACCTCACCGATCCAATCCACGTCCATGGAACTAAGGGACTCTACTTTCGGATGCGTCCAGGCGAAAGGAATGCACATCCACTATAAAAAAAGAAACAGAAATATGTGTTTTCAGACATCGAATGTCAACGATCATTGCACATATTTTCATGTACAGGGTGTTAAAACAAATGGCGCGCCAGTTTGGACGTTATGGTAGATATTTATAAGGTGAAGAGTTTAGCAAGGTGGTGAAAAGGTACAGAAAATATGTGATGGGATAAGAAAATTGTACTGGCATGTAGTTGTAAGTTTAGTAGGTTAGTAGTTTAGTAGTCATGTAGAACAGTAAGGCTAGGTAGGAAATTGTAATGTAAAAAGGTACAATAAAATTTATGTTTATTGTGCTTACAAAGAGGAATGAAAGTGTTTTTGTAATATTTTACTGTTTTTGTAATATTTTAGTGTTTTTTGTAATATTTTACTGTTTTTGTAATATTTTAGTGTTTTTTGTAATATTTTAGTTTTTTTATATTTTAGTGTTTTTGTAATATGTTAGTGTTTTTTCTAATATTTTAGTGTTTTTGTATTATTTTAGTGTTTTTGTAATATTTTAGTGTTTTTATAATACTGTAGTGTTTTTTGTAATATTTTACTGTTTTTGTAATATTTTAGTGTTTTTGTAATATTTTAGTATATTGTAATATTTTAGTGTTTTTGTAATATTTTAGTGTTTTGTAATATTTTAGTTTTTTGTAATATTGTAGTGTTTTGTAATATTTTAGTGTTTTTATAATATTTTAGTGTTTTTATAATACTGTAGTGTTTTTTGTAATATTTTAGTGTTTTTTGTAATATTGTATCTACAGGCTGTGTAGAACATGTGTCATTTCGGTGCAAACCTCTGATATGGTCTGTAAAAATTCGAGATTTTCATGCAAAAATCCCGTGACTTCTTACTTTTTTTATGAAAATCTCGAATTTTTACAGACCATATCAGAGGATGTTCTACACATCCTGTAACACATCCTCCAAGTCGATTTGAACCGCAATTCGCTCGCAAACAAGGAAAAATGAAGAGAAAAAAATATTCGAGAAAAACGCATTTAAAGTTTCTGGGCAAAGGTTGCCGCTTGACGTTTTTAGCTGCCAAATCTGCAATTTTGCGAATTTTACTATAAACCAAGCGGCATTGTATTCAGAAAAGATAGTACTTTCGGAAAATGCAATAAAAATCGATTTTTCGACCGCCTAGTCCTCTTAACGAAGTTTGCAGGCTCAGAAAGAAACGTACGTTGAATTGTCTGTTAATTCCCTTGGAACGTCTGTTCTGAATGTGAAAAGGAAGACGGAATTATCTCGTCGTCAATGTTAATTGAATACGGATTGAAAGTGAACACGATGAAAGGACCGAGAGGCTGCCTCTGAAACGATCCCTTTTTGCATAAAATACTGATGGGAGGATGAATGCAGCTGGTGAGTTGTGGCCGATGCTACGACTCACTGACTTCTATACAAACCCTTCTGAAACAGTTATCTGCTGCGGGTCCGACTTTGTCGCGACTAATTACGCTTAATGGATAGACACCAATGGCGATTTTACGAGTGACAAGATATACATATGCAAATCTACAAGGGCATCTGCACTGGGAATGAAATAACAAAAAAAAAGGTTCGAAATGACGAGTGATTCAAATATATTGAATTAGAAAGAAATAATGGAAGTTCAAGTAATGTAATTGGAAATAAATTAGAAAAATGAAAGAATTAATATTGAAAATAAATTAGAAAAATGAAAGAATTAATATTGGAAATAAATTAGAAAAATGAAAGAATTAATATTGGAAATAAATTAGAAAAATGAAAGAATTAATATTGGAAATAAATTAGAAAAATGAAAGAATTAATATTGGAAATAAATTAGAAAAATGAAAGAATTAATATTGGAAATATTAATCTCTTATCAGTAACATTATGTTTAATAATATACCATCTAAACAATATTGATACTTAATATTTTGATATATAGTATATTGTATGAAATAATTGATTACGAATTGTAATAATGTACAATGTAATGCTTTCAATAAATATTTTTGATAACATAGGTACTACCTATGTAGGAAATATTCTCAAATTCTTGTTCCAATGCATTATTAACACCTTTGTTTAAAGTATAAGAAATGTGATGTATCCTCTGCTAGAAAATGTATTTAACGATGTCCCAAAAGTAAAAGATGCATTTTTCGAGATATAATATTTGGAATAACACAAAAATAGCATCGACGATATATAGGGTGTCGAAATTGGAAAGCAGAGGACGAAATGTCCTTCGCTGCTGCTTACAGTGATCTTAATCTGATGAAGTTTCGAAGAAATACTGGTCCGATAATGTTCTTGAGGAAACTAGGTCACCACTTACGTAGCACCGGATAAATTTGGTAATACAAATACTTGCAGTGCCTGAGACCCTAATATCGATCTCGCCAAGCTAACTTCCCCACGAGATTCAGATAATCAAGCAATTTAAGGGGTTATGCCTACCTGCAAGGTCTGAAAACGCAAGTATATTCGGGATTTTTTTTCTTCAATTTGAAGACTTTTTTTTTAAATTAACGGTAGTATATTCGAAAGTATATATTTTAAAGTTCTTGTAGTTTTTTTTTGCAATGCGATAACTAAATAAATAATGGAATTATAAGCGATCTCCCGACAGCGCTTTTTTTATTACGGTGATCACTGTAGCTACGACCTGGTTCATCAGAAATAAAAAATTCCACCAAATTTAGTCAGTATATTAGATTAGCTTGTCCTTAATCGTGGGTTTTTCATTTCCGTTGGGTAGTTGTTATTTTACAGATGGAAAATGATGAAACATGAGCGCGATTCTGTGGTGAAAATCGATACTTTTGCTATGAGAAGTTGCCATTTTGTAGCAAATTAATATCTTGGGATAATAAACGATTAAGGACAAGATAATCCAATATACTAACTAAATTCCCGCGAATTTTTTATTTCAGATGAACCAGGTCAGAAATAGAATGTTCACCGCAAACTACTGAAAAAAAAATCGCTGCCGAGAGATCGCTAATATTTTTTTTTATTTGTGTATATTTTCCATCGCAAAAATTACCACAAGTAGTTTAACATGTACACTTTCGAATACATAAAGGTTTATTTAAAAAAAAGTCTTCGAGTGTTTTAAAAAAAATCCCGAAAATTCTTGTATTTTCAGATCTTGCAGGTAGGCATAACCCCTTAAGGCGTCAGGCTCAGTCAGGCGGCCGAAAAAAGGGTGGTCTTTGGAAATTTTTTACTCAAAAGCTGTATCACATTTCTCAGAAAATCTTTTTTCCTTTTAAGGATTACATCTAGTACCGTGCATCGTAATTTTTTTGTTTACAAATATTTATTAATTACTAAGTTATTGTCCATCACTCGAAGGTTCTCTAAAAAAGAAGGCTTCTGCGGTGACCACTGCTGCTCGAAAGTCAATCATCTAAAATACTTGTGTTTTCAGACTAGAAAATCTTACAATCTGCATCAACCAACCAGTTCTTTTTTTAGCCAGAAGTGACAGATAAATGGTTTGCACGCACGGTGAAGCTGTTTTTTATCGTTGCAAATATAGGGTGCCTTAAAAAATTCATAATAATATACCGGACGTGTATTTACCTAAAAACTTATATAAAATCTTGTGGATACCTCTTTGGATTAAATAATTAGTAAGGATAAGTAGCGAGAATTTACGTGTCGAATGAATTTTGAATTAAATTACTCAATGAATTTTAAATTAACAAAATTCTGCCGTACGGTGTGTGACAATTAGTGTCGCGTGAAATAATATATTCTGAAGAAATACTACACAGAGTGAGAGCCTTAACTTGAAGACTTCAAATTACTCGCGAATGACTTTCCGTGTGAAAAAATTTTTTCAAATAAAAGTTGCATGGTGTCAAGGGCGCGAATTCTGGCCCCCTTTGATACCACGCAACTTTTGTTTGACATATTTTTTCATGCAGCAAGTAACTTGAAGTCGTTGAGCTAGATGCCGACAAGAGTTTAAAGTGAAAAGCGACAAAATACAGGGCGTAATTCGCGAAGCAATGAACGAGAATAGCTCCTACAGATAAAAATAATTGGAAATTGTGGAATAAAATTGGATCGTAAGGGGAGGTTCTGGTCTAGAGCCCCAAAAAATAGGTGATATTTAGGAATTAATTAAAGGAAAACTACTATATATAATTTAATGGGACTTGTTGCATTGTATTAAGGATGTCTTAGATTATAGAAATATATTTTTTGTTTTATAATTAATCATTGCAGACAGCCTTGGGGAGTCGTTAAAGTCAAGGCGTCAAAAAATTGATCCAAATCGGTGGGACCTCTATCTCCAAAAGTTATTATTCGATTCGACTGAAACCTTGTTTATTTTGAAGATTATTCTTTTGGCTAGGGGGTGGGGCACCAGAAAAAGTGAAAAAATACATTTTTTTAGAAAATACCGAGACTTGAGTTTTGAAATCACTTTTTCCCTATAGTTTTCATCCTTTCAACGCCTTTGAAAATTATAAATATTCGTTTTTTTTTGTATTTTGCCTGGTATTCCTCCTAGCCAGAAGTATATTCTTTAAAATAAAAAAAGTTTCAGTCGAATCGGATAATAACTTTTGGAGATACAGGTCCCAACGTTTTGAAAACACTGTTTCGAGAAAAACGCGTTTAAACTTTTAAATGCCTATAACTTCAGGAATTTTACGAATTTCAACAAATCCTTTTAAACACGTTTTCCTAAAAGGTTGAACATTCGAAAAATGAAATGAAAAAAAATCGACATTTAGACCAGAACCTCCCCTTAAGGCGCTCCATTTTCAAAACTATCTATTCCGAAGTTTGATTGCGCGCGAGTAATTGAAAATAATTTCCAGTCAAATAATATAACGTACCATTTGTTTAAATATCTGTGAAGTATTTTATTCAAATAACGCCCAAGTCTGCGAATCACACCCTGATCTGAACGATTTAACGATCCCCTGGAATCTAAAAGAAGATTCTCCAACTTACCAGCCCGATGAAGATGCAGAAAAGCTGGATGACGTCAGTGTAAGCAACAGAGTAAAGGCCACCGAATAGAGTGTACAAAACTGCGATGCATGCGCTGAATATGACCGAAGTACCCTGCTCCATGTCGATGATAACCGCCAAGGTGGCGCCCAGCGCTGCTAGAATAGCCGCGGCCCAGAAGACCTCGCCGCAGAGGGCAGGAAGAAACAGAAGGCCTCCCATGCGTTCACCAAACGCATCTTGAAGGGGGTCTAACATCGTGATGTACCCCTCTTCTCGCATCTTGTTAGCGAAGAATATACCACCTGGAGCAATGCAATCGGCAAAACAGAATAATTTATTAATCTATTCGTCATTAATCTGTTGAAATGTGTAAAATCATTATTACTGGTTCAAAAGGTTCAAAATGGTAAAGTAACTCTTCTAACAGAGTTGGGTGCATTTTCATTTGAATCACGAATAAAACAGATGAAGATGGCGAATGAAATTTTATTCGGGCTAAACATTGATTGCTCCCTATGCTACTAGAATACCTAAATTTTTATTTGATTAAGAAATTATTCTAATAATACACTGCCCGAAAGAAATTAGTCAATAGTGAAGAGAATAACTACATTATTTTCCAGTCATTTTTTATGTTTTATCGAATTCGGAACTTTTAGCCCTGGTCTTCCCTACAGGGGCGGATTTGGGTGTAGGCTAAGCAGGCTGCAGCTTAGGGCGGAAAATTTTGGGGAGCGGCAAATTTTGGGTGGTGGCAAATTTGGGGGAGCGAAAAATTTCAGGGAGCAGCAAATTTGGGGGAGCGGCAAATTTCAGGGAGCAGCAAGTTTGGGGGAGCGAAAAATTTCAGAGAGCAGCAAATTTGGTGGAGCGGCAAATTTCAGGGAGCAGCAAATTTTTGGGAGCGGTAAATTTGGGTGAGCGACAAAATTTGGGAAGTGGCAAATTTCGAGGAGCGACAAATTTTTGGGAACGACAAAGTTTGGGGAGCGACAAATTTGGGGGAGTGACAAATTTTGAGGAGCAGCAAATTTGGGGGAGCGACAAATTTTGGGGAGCGGCAAATTTCAGGGAGCAGCAAATTTGGGGGAGCGGCAAATTCGGGTGAGCGACAAAGTTTGGGGAGTGGCAAACTATAGGGAGCACGAAATTTTAAGGGGCGACATATTTTAAAGAGCGGCTATTTTCAGGAAGCAACCAATTTTTGGGCACCGTAAAATTGGGGGAGCGACAAATTTGGGGGAGTGACAAATTTTGAGGAGCAGCAAATTTGTGAGAGTGAAAAATTTTGGGGAGTGACAAATTTTGAGGAGCAGCAAATTCGGGGGAGCGACAAATTTTGGGGAGCGGCAAATTTCAGGGAGCAGCAAATTTGGGGGAGCGGCAAATTCGGGTGAGCGACAAAGTTTGGGGAGTGGTAAACTTTAGGAAGCACGAAATTTTAAGGAGCGGCAATTTTCGGGAAGCAGCAAATTTTTGGAAACGGTAAATTTGGGTGAGCGACAAAGTTTGGGGAGTGGCAAATTTTGGGAAGTGACAAATTTTGAGGAGCAGCAAATTTGGGGGAGCGACAAATTTTGGGGAGCGGTAAATTTCAGGGAGCAGCAAATTTGGGGGAGCGACAAATTTTGGGGAGCGGCAAATTTCAGCAAATGGCAAAGTTGGATGAACGACAACATTTGGGGGGCGACAAATTTGGGGGAGTGACAAATTTTGGGGAGCAGCAAATTTGGGTGAGCGACAAATTTTAAGCAAAATAAATTGGAAAAGATTTAAACACAGAGGCTTAAGACAGCCTTCAAAGCAATCCTCCTTTTTCGTATAGCGAATTAGCAATGACTCAATTGTGATTTGCCATATTGAATTAATTTTTAAATTGTCTCAACCAGTGGCAGATTTGACAGGGCGGCCGATGAGCAGTTGCCACGTGGGCCCCTGCTTAGAGGGCCTCTGTAGGGCCCCATGCCAAAAAAAAATATGATTAGGTATTGGTATCCGAACACTACATTTTTTTTCGTACTACTACACTTGGCCCGTTCTTGGCAAACTACCTTTTCATTTTCCCGAAAAATGGGCCTCTGCCAAAGAGGATCCCTAGGGCCCTAACTTCAAAAAATATTATGATTTTAATCAAACACTACATTTTTTCCGTACTACTACACTTGACCCGTTTTTAGCAAACTACCTCTTCATTTTCCCGAAAAATGGGCCTGTGCCAAAAAGGATCCCTAGGGCCCTAACTTCAAAAAATATTATGATTTTAATCAAACACTACATTTTTTCTGTACTACTACACTTGACCCGTTTTTGGCAATCTACCTCTTCATTTTTCCGAAAAATGGGCCTCTGCCAAAAAGGATCCCTAGGGCCCTAACTTCAAAAAATATTATGATTTTAATCAAACACTACATTTTTTCTGTACTACTACACTTGGCCCGTTTTTAGCAAACTACCTCTTCATTTTCCCGAAAAATGGGCCTCTGCCAAAAAGGATCCCTAGGGCCCTAACTTCAAAAAATATTATGATTTTAATCAAACACTACATTTTTTCCGTACTACTACACTTGACCCGTTTTTAGCAAACTACCTCTTCATTTTCCCGAAAAATGGGCCTGTGCCAAAAAGGATCCCTAGGGCCCTAACTTCAAAAAATATTATCATTTTAATCAAACACTACATTTTTTCTGTACTACTACACTTGACCCGTTTTTGGCAATCTACCTCTTCATTTTTCCGAAAAATGGGCCTCTGCCAAAAAGGATCCCTAGGGCCCTAACTTCAAAAAATATTATGATTTTAATCAAACACTACATTTTTTCTGTACTACTACACTTGGCCCGTTTTTAGCAAACTACCTCTTCATTTTCCCGAAAAATGGGCCTCTGCCAAAAAGGATCCCTAGGGCCCTAACTTCAAAAAATATTATGATTTTAATCAAACACTACATTTTTTCTGTACTACTACACTTAATCCGTTTTTAGCAAACTACCTCTTCATTTTCCCCCAAAAATGGGCCCCTCAGAACGTTTGCCACCTGTGTCTTTTTTCTTAAATCCGCCACTGGTCTCGACTCTTTTAAATATTTGATAATATTTCGCGGAAACGGCGGCATACGCTCGGTAGCCTATTGGCGTCAAATCTTCAAATCCGCACCTGCTTGGGTAACAGTCTCAGATAAATATTTATTCGAAGAAATTCGAATAATGGCCAACTCTAATTTCAGTGGCGCTTCGTTAAAGTACACACGTCATGTAACGATACATTATTTATTCGCGCGATCATTCAGAAACTACGCGCTTATAGTTTCAATGAATGGTTATACACATTATTACACATGCTTATTCGTTCTCGAGGCCATTCGACTTCAAGGGATCTTATTTAAAAAGTTAGCGTAAGAGTCTTGATTGCGGCTGATCTATCGCCACGCTATGTTACGTGGCAGAAGGCAAAGTTTTCGAATAGCCGCAACTTTTCCATCGTCAAAGGAATAAACACAGCCGAGTCTCTGTGATGCTTCATATATTCGAGCAACTTCATTATAACAGATAAAAACTCGAAATAACCACTGCCATGGAACGCAAAATTTTAAACACTGTATTTTAAATTTGAGGCCTTCAGATTTGAATTGCATTAGAATCTTCGCTCCGAAATAACGTTCCAAATGATTATGCATCATGTAATGTATAATATTATTGCATATTATGATAATAACTATTTCAAGTTGCCAACAATACTGCCCTATATCCATACTTCTCATTCGATGAAATTTATTTAAAATAGAACTCCGTGTATAATCTCAAAAGTAATAAAAATATAGGTGTGCCAAAAATAAAGCTAACTAATAAAACACTCTGTTAACCCCAGAAACCGAGCCGCGGAGACGGACCCGGGTCATTCCTGACCCATACCAAAATCTCGCACAAATATGTTTCGAAATCAGCTTCGACTCAATTGTCCTGCTAAGCATTATCGCTCAAAGAAAAGTTTTAAGGCGGATTCACACATACAGTAGCGGACAAAAAAGTTACCACTCTTTCCAACTACACTGCTTCTATTAATTTTCAATATCAATTCAAAACCGCAGTCCTGATATTCTGAAAGAGAATTAAAAGCTGTATAAAACCCAGGTACAGTTGAATTTATTTAACTGACAAACAAAAACCCTGCGTGACATTAAACAGGACGACCTACTTTTAAAGACAACAAAAAGTTACCGCTTTTGAACATTAATAAAAAAATCTAATATTTTGTGGGGGCACCTTTTGCTTTTAGGGCAACCTGAAAAGTTACTGAACGTGGTAATTTCTTTGTCGGCCCCAAAAATGTGTTACTCGGTTCAATGTCATATAACACTTTTGTTAGTCAGTTAAATAAATTCCACTTTAACTGGGTTTTATACAGCTTTAAATTCCCCAACAGAATATGCATACATATTAAGCATACCACAGTCCCAAATGTCTGCTAAAAAATAACAAAAATAGGACAAATCGAAAAAGTGGTAAATTTTTGTCCGCTAGGGTATCAGTTCCCTGCCGGTTCAGTGCTGTCAGTGTCATGGGAAAAAGGAACCTATCGTTTCCCTGTTTTGGAATGGAGCAGTCCACAGTTGCAAACAGTTACTGACACTGGCAACACTGACAAGGGGAGGACACCATGCGATAGACACCGATTTTGATGAGCTTTGGCACGTTGGATCTATGTCGCAAAATAAGTAAAAATTTAGAAATTATTTAAAATTTCTTAGTGGCCGTGGGGATTTAGTAGGTAGAAATTCCACTCTACCCTGGCGCCCGCGGGAGATTCCCTTCTGAAGGCGTCGGAGTCCCTTTGAAGATGTCTCCACGTTAAAAAAAAAGTTTATAAATTTTTTTTATAAATTACTGTTTTTCATAAATTTTCTTTTTTAACTTGGGGAAATCTTCACAAGACACCCCGACTCCTTCAGAGGGGAATCCCCCGGGGGCGCCGGGGTAGTCTGGGATTTTTACCCAATAAAACCCCACGGCCACTATGAAATTTTTAATAATTTAATTAAAAACGCTCGGACACCTGTTTACTTATTTTCGACATTGAACCATGGTGCCAAGGCTCGTCAAAATCGCTGTCTACCACATGGTGTCCTCCCCTTGTGAGACATCCGGGACCTGACATTTGAATCCGCCTTTAGCTTGCATTTCAGCGTAGACTCAAACTCGGGGTCTCCAGTGACCCAGGGTCCCTATCCGAGAGTTAATTAGTCCCCGAGTAAACGGAATCCTACTGCTATGTAGTCCAACTAAATCCCCAACTGAAATAAAATTACAGCCCCAGCAGTACATATATACAGAGTGTTCCTCTACCTATGGTCAATACTCTAGGGGGTGATTATACAGGCAAAAATAAAACCAAAATCAAAAGTAACAAAATTCCGGTAAAGGCTTCATTTTCCAGAAAATTGACTTGGAGCTCTCGCTTGGACTCCTCTGCTCCCCTCCGCGTGCACCCCAAGCGCCCGCGATGCACGCGTATTTAGGTGAGTCTCCAAGTCAATTTTCTCGAAAACGAAGCCTTTACCGCAATTTCGTCACTCCTGATTTTCGTCTTAATATTGCTGGCATAATTACTCCCTGGAGCATTGACCACAGGCAGAGGAAGACCCTGTGTAAAGAAAAGGGATGCCAGAAGAATGGAAAAGGCGACAGCGTGGGACTCACCAAACACTAGGCTCAGGGCATATCCGAATGGCGCCTGACACCAGACGAGACCCCTCGTGTAGATCGCCTGGGCGGTGCCGTTGATATAACCGCCGCCTACCCAGGTCGCGGTCATCGTGAATATCCCGACGAACAGACCGATCGAACGACCCGCTAGCATGACTTCCTCCTCGGAGTCGTTGCCCGCCTCTTTCTTCCTGGCGGCCCATATCCCTACGCCCAGGATCAGCACGTAGAACAGGCCGATCGAGATGACGCCGGCAATGTTGATCATCTTCGGTGAGTACGGGTCCACTTGCGTGGACTCGAACTGACGGAGGCGCACGTCCGCGAGGTGTGGCGGTCGATTTGATTTCGAGAGGTTCGGATACCTGCGTGCACAATCCACACCGTCCACTTTGAAGCATCGAAGACGTTCACGGAATATCCAAGGGATGAAGAGAGTTGATTGGAAATGGACATAGTGGAGGAATGGTTAAGCAGATTGTAGTTGAAATAGAATGGATTTGAAGTGATTGGAATGTGGGACAGTAAGTGACATAGAACCAGGTGTTTAACAATAAACTTAACGGAATGTTAATTCACGAATATTGCAACGGAATTGCGTTTTGTTTACGACACGACAATGTCTACTAGCACCTGGCGGTCGGTAGCCCAGTCAGCGTAGAATGCCTCGTGTCGCCAACCGCCTCTCGACGTCCCCGTCCGTCCAACGGAAGGGCGAATCCTTCCGGAACCTTCCAAACGAATCACGCCATCAGGCGCTCGTGCGTTCTCGTACGCCACTGACTATACAGGGTCAACGTTTTATCCTGCAACCCGCGCTCGCGCGAACAGGTAAAATGGCAACAGCGCTTCGCAGACGCATTCCACTACAACCACGCACCGGCCCAGCGCACAGTGGTGAACAAAGTGACTCTTTGCGGACAAAATTCCGTATTTCCGTCAATTCTCAACCGATTTTTGATTTTTTTAGCTCATTTTGTAGGGGATTAAATTTGCTAAAATGTCACACAGTAGTTTTCGAAAATTTTCTTTAGGGATTAAAATAAAAACAAATTCTGAACTCTTGGTTCCGAATCACCGAGTTTATTAACCAGTTTTTCATATAACATTAAAGCGAGATAAAATAAAAGAAATATAAATTAAACAATTGAAATTTAAACAAGTTTGTCTTCTTCCATATATTCTGCATCTTCTTTATAATTAGAGAAAATATATTTTGCGTCTTTTTCAAGTGCAACAGACGGAGTTGGCCATTGGGACCTCAAAATCGAAATTAAAGGATCCGATGTTATTAATAAATTATGCATTATATCCTCATTTGTCGAAAACCTTGAAAGAAAAAAAAAGACGTTATAAACTCGACTATTCTGCCGATTGGTCAGATGTCGGAAGAAGCCCAGGAATCTAGGAACAAAGATTTTAAAAGATTCCGACAATTTAATACCAGGAAAAGTTCGAGGTTTTCGACAAATGAGGATATAATACATTATTTATTAATAACATCGGATGCTATAATTTCGATTTTGAGGTCCCAATGGCTAACTCCGTCTGTTGAACTTGAAAAAGACGCAAAATATCTTTTGTCTAATTATAAAGATGTAGAATATATGGAAGAAGACAAACTTGTTTAAATTTGAATTGTTTAATTTATGTTTCTTTTATTTTATCTCGTTTTAATGTTATATGAAAAAACTGGTTAATAAACTCGTTGATTCGGAACCAAGAGTTCAGAATTTGTTGTTTTTTTAATCCCTAAAGAAAATTTTGGAAAACTACTGTGTGAAATTTTAGCAAATTTAATCCCAGACAAAACGAGCAAAAAAACATAAAAATCGGTTGAGAATTCGCTGAGATACGGAATTTTGTCGACAGAAAGGCACTTCGAGCGCTATTGCCAATTAAACAAAATCGGATTGACACCGCAGTGGCAAATGGTGGCAGCTAATTCTTTTTTTAATTTGTTTATTACATTCTTACCCACATTCCAAACGCCCAAAATGTGGTTCGGGAATATTCGATAAAGTTTTATTTACTAATAAACAATAATAGAAACATAAAAAAATAAATCACGGTTCTGACGTTCTTCGATATTTCTGAACGCTATTAGGTTCTAGAATCATATATTGAATTGATATTTTAGACGGTTCTAGTTGTAGTAAACTCAGTAGACATTCCAAATTTTCAGCCCTTGTAAAGTTGTATTTCAACCATTCTGACGTGTCAACAGATCGCCTGTTTTGTGTTTCCGCTATTGCCTAGTGCCGATTGAAGATTTTACGTAAAAAAACTACTTAGATAAGCAAAATCTTATCAAATTAGCCCCAAAGATTGTTCTACTATAGTTTTCATCCAACTTTGTCAGAAAAAAAGGATAGAAAAAAACACGTTTTGGTTGCAATTCAGGTATTTGATATTATAGCAAATTTAATCCCCTACAAAATGAGCGAAAAAAATAAAAAATCGGTAGAGAATTGACGGAAATACGGAATTTTGTCTGCAAAAAGTCACTTTGGGACCACTGTGCGCTGGGCCGGTGCATGGTTGTAGTGGAATGCGTCTGTGAAGCGCTGTTGCCATTTTACAAGTTCGCGCGAGCGCGGGTTGCAAGATAAAACGCTGACCCTGTACAGTGTGTACGATATTGGTACAAAATTTCGGTACTCTTGTTGTGTTTGTGTTTTGCATTCGAATATGCAGATTTACGGCTCAGCGTAATTTAATATTCCACAATTGTTGAATGATTTGTGGACCATCAGGGCGTTTAGTTTACTTGTAGCAGTTGGTAAGAGAGTTTCGTGGCCGTGTAATGAATTTTCATAAATCAGATAGTCGAAGGCTTCGTAAAATAGTAATAAAATGTAGGTGGATATTTTGGTGGAAAGCAATGTTTCATAATAAATAGCTCTCGTGGTGAGTAAATTTTATATGACTTAGAATATTATACAGATTTCTGGTTGTCTTTGTTCATTAACCTTCAGAAGGCCGGACTGGCCACTATAGTGGCCACCTAAGAATTTGGATACTTTGCTGGCCATTTTGGTGGCATATATGCATAAATTTTATGTAAATAAAATTTACAATTTCAATGAAAAGAAATCCCAGCCCTCTAAAGGTTAATCGCCAAATGTATCTAAAATGAAAGTGTGGATATTATTTCGTGGATCTAACATTTAAGAATAATTTTTTCCCCAATGAGTGTATCCAAACCTTTGAGCGACAGTGTAAATATGAGGTAAAAATTCCTCTTTCTGAGACATGAACAAAAAGTTGTTTAATCATTCGGTTGAAGAAATTGCCTCGCAACGACGTTTACTGTTGAACGTGTTGAGAAATTCCTAGAGTACTTCAAAGGGTCTACCGATTCTTGGAGTTGTTATTTTTTAAACAATGCTCCTTGCCTGAAACACCATTATGTAAAGTTTTAGATCGCTACCCCCCTGTTTAAGGATAATACGGGGGTAAACGCCCTTAACGTTATTATTTTTTTTCTCGGTTACTACTTAAGATATTTAAATGAAAAAAAAACGAAAAATAGTTACATACTAACTGCACTTCATATATTTTTCTAAAAATTATAAATCAATTATTAAGGGTAGAAAAAAAAATTAATTTTTTGGGGGTGGTTACAATAAATCCCAAACACTCTTCATTTACACTTCGATCTCCCAAACGCACCGCAATCGTTTCTTCCATTCGCATTTAAATGAAACGTACTCAGGCTCGCGACAAATACTCTTTCTCGCCACAAAACCCCAGCTATTTATAATATATTGATCTTCATTAAATTATTTAACTATGTTCCACCATCTCGACTATCTTCAGGTTTTTATATATAATAACTCGATAATAGAGCATTATTCTTAATTTTTTTGGAGGTGGTCACTCAAAGGCTTGTTTCCATATACCACCCCAAAAAATTAATTATTTTTTTCTACCCTTAATAATTGATTTATAATTTTAGGAAAAATATATGAAGTGCAGTTAGTATGTAGCTATTTTTCGTTTTTTCCTTCATTTAAATACCTTAAGTAGTAACCGAGAAAAAAAATAATAACGTTAAGGGCGTTTACCTCCGTATTATCCTTAAACAGGGATACGATGTAATAAACAAGAATCTTAAGACGTCCACATAAGTAAAAGTCCAGAGAATAATTAATGATTCGAATGGTAATTGATTCTACTCTGATAATTCGCCGATCAGTGTTATAACATTATTATTAAAAAAGCTTAACCAGTAAAACAATACAGAAGTATAAACGTACTCATATCTCAGAAGGGAAACATTTTCAGGCCCATGTTCCTATACCCTTCTTTCAGATTTAAGTTGAATACAATACACTGTATTTTTCAGACATATATTTCACCACCTATTTCAGTTACACCCTGTACTGAAATATATTCTTTCGTCACCCACCAGAAATCTTTTACTGAATAATACACTTCTCAAATACGGAACTTAATTTAACTGGTAATAAAGCCATATATAGTACAGTGATGTCAAATTAAATAATTCGTTTAAATCTACAAATCAAGCGTCCTTCCACTTTCACAACATTTAACGATACTAGTAGATAACTAATTTAAATCAGTGCGCCTGAGAGACACACTTAAAGTGCAAGGAGTTAATATCCCAGGACTTTCTACGCGTGCGCTCGAAATTAGTTGAGTGAAGTACTGCACTTGGTGTTTACAATGGTACTATACGTTCTGTTTCTTGCAGCCATAATTCATCGTTTCCCGAGGATATTGTTAATTAACTGCTTCCCAGAGGACAAGTCGAGTCATTAAAAACTGCCGTCTTTCGTTGGAAATCCGTTCGAATCGCGTGAATCGCATTCCACTTTTCTACTCAATTAGCGGTGTGGCCGGTGCGCTCGCGTCTAATGCGTGCAATTAAGTGTAAAGGCTACGCTGCTACCCAGAAGGCTTTTAAATCGCCCGACTGAGTTCACCCTTTAATCCTATTAGTCTCGCTTTACCCTACGCGGCACCAGCTCCTCGCGTAACGGACACACAGCCGTACTAATATGTATAAAAAAAAGGGCAAAAGAAACGCGTGATACGTGTGCAAATGATGCGCAAAGGTTCAAGGCCTCCTGGGTGCATCGGGATTGGCAAACAAAGCTGAACCACTCGATCGGTGTGATAAAGACACCGATACGTGCCACTGACACCACTGGACAAGTTTTAATCATTAATTTAAAAAAAATCATATTACGAGAACTAGGAGAAAACAACTAGGGTCCTCCAGCGTAAGCAACCCCTTCAGTAGTGTGCAACGTAATTCGAATTTTATTAATGCAACGTCGATGGGAGACGTATCGCCAGTTAAAGGTAGAATTCTAAATCCATTTGATTCTGCAAACCAGCTTCGATTTAAATAATATGTCAACCACGAACGTCTATAGAATCGCTTCGATCTGTACGACTGTATAGAGTGGATGGAAACAGGTGGCACAACTAGTAATAAATGAAGAATGTTGCATTAAATCTGCAGATAGTCGACTTTGAAAACTCGCCTCATCAAGGAATTGATCAGTAACTACGGTGCAACTATTGAGTCCCCGTGTACCTACCAGTGTAAATTGTAAAATAATTTTCATTCGAAGGGGCCTCATTTTCGAAGGAATCGATTTTTCGCCAATTGCACGCGAGCTCCGCAATTTCGCCTTATATCTACACCAGCGCTGATTTTCTGTTTGTTAAATCGAATTTCCCAAGAACCAGAAGCTGTAACAAAATTGTATTCCACACTTTCGATTTATTTCTGAAATAGGAGTCAACCCTATGCCTAATTGCGCCACCTACCCCCTGACCCACCCTCTACATATTTCACTTCCCTATAAGATCTGCAACAAATTCTTCATCGTACACCAGAAGTCTTGAAATTGTTCCAAGTGTTTCCATTAACTGGAGGAAGGGGGTGGTTTTCGAAAAGTGGTTGTCTCCAAATAATTAGACTGCCAAGAAAATAAGGAACACAGTCTTCGTGGTCTCCAAGCTCGTTCAGCTTTGCTCGCCAGTGGGTACTATAAGAAGCTTGTGCGTTGGAATGCAGTTGGTTACAGGGGGTGGCTGGTTCTATAGGCCAGTATAACAACAAACGTGACGGGTACCTCTGAAGACCCCGCGGGGTACAATCACGCAGTAGCGGGGGACAGCCTCACACGGGCACCGGCGGCATGTCCTGCTGATGGTCCTTCCAGGCGATCGTCGACGACGGAGGGTTGGTATTTGGGGGGCAGCAGTCGCCCCACCGTAGCGAGGTCTTCTGGGAGGGGCTATTCCTTGTTCTAAACGCGAGGCCGCCCATGGGCGCTGATGGCCATCGATTTTCACCCAACTCACCGAACCTACTGCTTCCCTGCTGCTACCTTTGCTTCCTCCTGGGTCCCCCCCTTCGCCCACGGTCTCCAGTACCGATCGTGGAGATCAGTACGGGTCCTTCACCTGAAAGAGCGACGTGCATCCTTCCTCAACTGTATACGCGTCTCTTGGAGGAAAGGGACAGCGCCGCGACGGGAAGCACTTTCTCCGATCATTCAATACGTAGCATCGCGTAGTTTCCCGACGAGTTTCGCTAGCTTAACGAGATCGCAGTTTATTTACTACGTGGCTCTGATTCATGCTGCACCGAAACTGGCATGGCTGCCTTGATCGACTCGAGCATGCTCTCACTCCACCGAAGTCTCTGGAGATTCGAAAGTGAGTTAGCTATCGCTCAGCTTCGCCGCGAGTCCTATGACAGCGGCAACCCCCCCGGGAACAGCGTAGAATTGGTATTTTTTGTCATTCGGAGGAAGTACACTCGCGGGTATAGAAAGTGGCCCGCGTTACGTAACTGACGAAAGCACCAAACGCGTTCCAAGTAACCCGACTGTTATCCCTTTTAAGACGGCAGGCTAGTCGGACGAAGCTTCTTCTACGGCTCATTACGTTTCCAATCCCCCCCTCCGTTCGTGACACGAGCTCGCGAGACGCGAAATGCGACTATACCTGATCCGGGTATCGCTACGATCGATGGGATCGGGCTACGTTCCGCTAGCGGTGTCACGCATTTACGTCACCAGGCCAGAGCGGACAGGACAGGCACGAAAGTAGTGAACGCGTACACACATGGAGCTCTATCTACGTTTAAAAGCCATCAAACGGGGTCCAGAAAAGAAACACCTCATTCGTGAAACAGTCTACTGCGATCCATTCCAGGGGCGAAGCTCTACTTACAGATCCGCCAGGCGACGCTCCCGAGTTCCCGGAACTCCCGTTTCCACCACTGACGCACGTCACAGAGGGACTCGGCCTGGAAGCGAGCCTCAGGTGTCCCCTGGATCCTGGCCGATCACTTTCGCGCGCGAACCATCGGCGAGTACCTCGAAAATTGTCCCGCACGAACGACTCCGTGACGGTCTAGTAACCGAGGGACGGTGGGGGTGGTGGTTGCGGAGATCGTTTGAGATGAACCGAGCAAGGCGAGAACGTGGGCGGGATAGAGGCGGAGGGTGACGAGCGCAACGAGCGCAATTCCCGTGACCGTTGTCCTCGTCCTGCTCGTCGCCGTCGACGGAACGTCGTGCTGTCAGCGTGGTGAACGGTCGTGGAGGCCACCCCGTACTGAACAGTCGGTGTCTTTCTCGCAGTCGAGGACCGAAGGAGGGACGGTTTCCGTGATATTGATTCGACCCCCGTGACGTCATACCGACTCACGGGGGTGCGTCCCACCCTCTGATTCTGCCGCCACCTCTCTCTCTCTCTGTCTCCTCCCTGGCTTCCCTATGCCCTGTCTCCATCCCCAGACCAGCTCCACTCTCCTCTCCGTGTCCTCACCTCCTCTTCAACCACCGACGGGGTCGGGGCGGGGGCGTGGACTGAGTGAAGAGGCGCGAGTCTGCGCTTAAAATACCAACGCTAACGCGAGCAACCCTCCCCGCCCTACACCATCGGGGGATCCCGTTGTATGAACGTGATTCCAGGTGGACGAAGGTCTTCGATGCCTTGGTGTATGCCAGCGAGTAAATTGAACTAATTAGAAAATCAGGAGGCCGTGTTTAGGAGGGCGCCCGGGCACCCATCGACTGGGATCTCCACTTGGCGCAGGTCAATGGAAACGAGTGGGCCGCGAGGGGGCTTGTGAGGGAAGTCCGGGCGTGGGAAGCAGGGTCTGTGAGGATTCTTTAGGGGCCCTTGTGGACGCTGTCGCATGGTAATGGAAGGTGTAACGTGACGTATCTGGATCGGGGAACTTGTTTTGCTTTGGCAGAATTTGGCGGGTGTGTGGAATTGAGGGGCCCGGTGGAGAACAGGCACGTGCCACCGCTCTGCTAGTGTATTGCGAGGTGGTGGAATTACGCTACATCGCAGGGACGAATTCGTGGCACAAGGAAACGAAAATTTATGCGGATGAGGCATGTGCCTGTTTTCCACAGAGGGAAGGGTATTGGAAACTGGAAGAAATGTGACGGTTAAATTACTTCGAGGGGATTGAGCAACCCGGGGGTTGAGGGTTTTTAGAGTTCGGCGAGCTTATTCTATTCTTATCTAACGAATATTTCACACCGCTCTGTGGTACGTTAATCCTGTATAATTCTTCTCATCGGCAGAAGTTAAAATTAATTTGAATTTTTCAATTTTGAACATCTTTTGTGTCGAAACAGTAATTCGGTTGCTTGTTGGGTCCAATTATTCTATGAACCCTCCCGAATACAACGATATAAATTATTAGTGCATTACAAACATTTAAATATGTTTAAGCAACGATCAAAGGGAAAGGAACACCCGAAATGCACCCACTTCTGTAGATATCTTTCAATTTATTTCCAAAACTGAGGACCTAGGAGAACATCTGACTACTCCACGCGATGCAGCAGACATTTTTCCTTCGGAAGGCATCTGACAGAGGTGGTAAGTCACGTTTTGTTTTCAATACAGAAACGAAATAGTTTGGCAAAACGTGCGGCGGCGACAGTGGTAGTCACGCGCGGTAAGCGATTGCGTTACGCTGAGTGGCAGTGAATCGCGCGCCGCCGTTGACTACCACTGTCGACGCCGCACGTTTTGCCAAACTATTTCGTTTCTGTATTGAAAACAAAACATGACGTACCACTTCTGTTGATGCCTTCCGAAGGAAAAATGTCTGCTGCATCGCGTGGAATAGTCAGATTTCCTCTTGGACCCTCAGTTTTGGAAATAAATTTAAAAATATCTGCAAAACTGGGTGAATTTCGGGTGTTCTTTTCCCTTTGATCGTTGTTTAAATATATTTAAATGGAGTATTCAAGCAACCGAATAACTATTACTGACCCAAAAGATGTTCAAAGTTGAAAATTTTCAGTTTTTTTTTTCAAAATCGAATTTCTCGAAAACTGGGGAGGGTTCATAGAATAATTTGACGCAACGAACAATTGAATAACTATTACCGTTTCAACACAAAAGATGCTCAAATTTGAAAATTTGCAGTTTTTTTTCAAAATAGATTTTTCTCAAAAACTGAGGGTGATGGCGACAAACGGTTTGCGGATTCGTTTTCCGCGCACGAAAACCTATAAGAAACCGCTATTGAATGTTACAAGTCCGAAAAAAGTAAAATTTTGTCGAACTGTGTAATATACCAAAAGTTTGATAAGTTATCTCTACAGGGTGGTCCGCGTGACCTTAAACAGCTAATCTCTTGGGAACTACTGGACCAATTTCAATGATTCTGATCTCAAATTTCACGGATTCAGTGGATCTTCAAATCTATGAAACGAGCGCTTCCCAACCACCCGTCTGGGGAGTCAAAATGGGGTTTAAATTTTCGTAATTTCCGTTAGAAGGCAAGCAACTTTTGTCTCGAGCACTGTTTTTACAACTGGCTCTTCAAAAATTACGAGCGCTTCAATAACAGATTCTTCTCAAAAGAAGCTTGTAAAACTGTAGTCTGACGGTATGTTTTCTATCATGAAAGGAGCTTGATGAACCGACGGTGACAGCGGCACTGTACATTTTCATTACTTCTTACATATATTTACTCCTACGCCCACACTGTGCAACGCAACGCAGGGTACGAAATAACGGTATCGTTGATCAGCTCACAGGTCAGAGATCCTCGACGAGGTGCCCAGGTTCTTCAGACGCGACTACGTGTACACGCGAGAGTAAACATCGGCAGCGTAATGGACGGCAGCGGAACGCTTCAATGAATGCGAAAAGGCGTATGACCTCTCAAATGGATCATTTCAAAACGCACAATCCGACGCAGATAAATTTACGGCAGATACAGCTAGCTTACAGTAGTGGTCTGAAGATAGTTTCAATTATTGTGAATGATGAGAAAAATAATATTCTTCCATTACATAGAATTATATCTTTTATCTCCCTTGCCAGAATAGTCCAGTGATGCCAACAGAATACTTAAGGGGTCATCCCGGTTAGCGGATTTTCAGGAATTTATTGCGACGAAAATAATTACAGTAATGGAATAAAACTTTTTTCTATTTATTAAACTACATTTGTACAGTAAATAAAAAATATAAAAGTGATACAATTATTGCTTTTAAAATGCTTTTGAAAGCAGTCTTGATGACATGTTTAATGATTCATTCCTCGCTCGTGAAGGAGATTTTACCTGTTAGACTTATCTGAACCCAACAATTCAAACAGATTCTTGATCAGTGTGACTGTCGCTATCGCCAGGAATATAATTAGTGATTTATCTTCAAAATTAGCAACATGGCGGTCAAAATGAAAACATTTTGTTTGGCTTTTTTTGTTGTTGCTATTTTCGATTCTAAAGGTAGGTGAGACTCAATGAAAATACTCGGTTGTAGTCCCTGTGAGAGTCATACGTGTGCAGATTAAGCAGTTAAATTTATAAAGCAATCGGTTCGATAGATTTTGAGATTTTATCTTCACGATGTGACAAAATGAGATTTCGAGACAAAAGGGTTCAAAGTTTTTATTTATAGAGACCGAGCCTCTGCGCTCCCTACAAAATGCCACTGTAGAAGCTAAATTAATCGGTATTTTTCCATGAAAAATTAACAGTACATTCTTGAGGATATGTACTTTCAAAAAACGTTTAAAAAATCGATTTTTTCAACTCGTCTAACCGGAATGACCCCTTAAAACCTAGTATTAAGTTAGTTACACAGTTTGTAAAAATTTGAGTCTTAAACTTTCTTTGGACCATCGTATACAGTTAATTAAATTATTACTCGAAGGATTTAAGGCAGAGCAAAATTGATGCGAGAATTTAATTCCGTTTTATTAAAAAATATACACATATATATGAGTTTTCAGGTTCCAATATTATTTAACCTTTAGAAGGCCGGGATTTTTTCATTGAAATTGTAAAATTTATTTACATAAAATTTATGCATAATATATACTACCAAAATGGTCGGCAAAGTATCCAAATTCATAGGTGGTTACTATAGTTATAGTGGCCTGGCCCTGTAAAAGTTAACAGGATTTTGATACATGTGGTTTTACCAGTGGCGGATTTAACAGGGCGGCTGATAAGCAGTTGCCGCCTGGGCCTCTGCCCAGAAGGCCCCTCCAGGGTCCCATGTAAAAAAAAATTATAATTAGGTATAGGTATCCGAACACTACATTTTGTTTCGTACTACTACACTTGGCCCGTTTTTGGCAAACTACCTCTTCATTTTCCCGAAAAAATGGGCCCCTGCCCCGAAGGCCCCCTAGGGTTCTGTCTCAAAAACAAAATTATGTTCCTAACCACGCTATATTTTTTTCTGTACTACTACACTTAGCCCGTTTTAGTAAACTACCTCTTCATTTCCCCGAAAAATGGGCCTCTGCCAAGAAAGATCCCTAGGGCCCCAACTTAAAAAAATATTATGATTTTAATCAAACACTACACTTCTTCTGTACTACTACACTTGGCCCGTTTTTGGCAAACTACCTCTTCATTTTCCCGAAAAATGGGCCCCTCCCCCGTAGGCCCCCTAGGGTCCTATCTTAAAAACAAAATTATATTTCTAACCACGCTATATTCTTTTCTGTACTACTACACTTAGCCCGTTTTAGTAAACTACCTCTTCATTTCCCCGAAAAATGGGCCTCTGCCAAGAAAGATCCCTAGGACCCCAACTTCAAAAAATATTATGATTTTAATCAAACACTACATTTCTTCTGTACTACTACACTTAGTCCGTTTTTAGTAAACTACCTCTTCATTTTCCCGAAAAATGGGCCTCTGCCAAGAAGGATCTCCAGGGCCTCACGTTAAAAAAATATTATGATTTTAATCAAACACAACATTTCTTCTGTACTACTACACTTAGTCCGTTCTAAGCAAATTACCTCTTCATTTTCCCGAGAAATGGGCCTCTCAGAACGTTTACCACTTGGGCCTTCTTTCTTAAGTCCGCCACTGGGTTTAACATTATTTGGATCATATATGATGGATATACGAATTCTATAAATTAAGACAGTTGGAGTAATATAGTCAGAAAAATGAATGAAAGTGGGGAATGAACGTGACCCTAAATATAGATGTAACATTGCGTGCTGTCACGAAATTGTACAGCACTAATATTTTCCTTAGAGAGCAGAGTGACTACCTGCTACCTGTGACTTCTGAAACTCCAGACATTTACAAACGACTGAAAAATTAAAATAACAGTAACGCATCGTCCATCAAATTACGGAGATTTATTATCCAGAGATACCTACTAATCTGTTATTCAATGCTGCCAACGGAAGAACGAACACTTGCGCATAAAAGTACTTAATCCTCCACTGCCGGCATCTTGATATTTTGCACTTTAAATGATGGAACAAGATGTTTCTATTATGCAGGAAGTATACACATCATCTTCCTTGAACACAGCAATATACTTTCCAATATATGTGGCGAGTAATTAGAGAGAACTTTATACCATCGATTCGAATTGGATGTTTCACAGTCAAGAATCTTTCGCGAAGTCTGAGATAGATTATAATCAGACACGGTATCCGAAGAACGCGCTAATGAGTCATCTCTGAGAATCTCTCGTTCTCCTTTCTTTAACATTTTATTCAGAGCTGATGTGGCAATTAAATATTAAAAAAGTCCCGATTGTATGCTAACGGTAGGAACCGTTTCCAATTAAAATTTCATCTATACAGGGTGTCCCACGAAGTTATTTAGTCACTCCTAAGTTTCTTAGAAACATAAAGAATTACGGAAGGAGACTTAGTTAATAAAATTGGACCTGGATAACTTGAATCTCAAGGGAAGAGGAAAAAGCTTCGAATTATAGAGATTTCGGCTTATCGAGTTTTCGAGTAAGAGAGATTCAACAATTTTTCGACTTATAAAGCTGTACTTAAAGCAAGACAAATTCAAGTTTTAAAGGTCAATTGTTTATTGTATACCTATAATCAAATATTCCTACAACTTATGTAGGGGAGAGGCTTGCAGGTTGCCACCCCTGCTGTACTTCGACTTTCTAGCAGTGTCATAACCTCAACTCTGACTCGCATCGACGTTAAGGGGTTAGGCCACCTTGGACGGAGCAAAATTGCAGTCACTTTCGGCATTTTTTTTTAGGAAGATAATGAAATAAACAGAAAATTTAATATAAAGTCTGTTATTGCACAACTCTCGCCAGAGAAAATCGTATTTTTCTTTCCTACAAAATGGCGACGGTAGAGCCGTGATACGCAAGATCTTGAGGAGCGACGTTTACCACGGTGTTCAATCTCACGGCTATACCGTTCGACCTAGAACAAAAAACCAAAAAGTTTTATTTTCTCCATGACTAAATCTAGAGAAGTACGTAGCGGTTTTGCGATATCTTGAATATATCTCTTGCAATTGACACTTTTATAAAAAAACTGCAGTTTTTCTCCCCATGCTCACCATTCCGAGACAAATTAATATTTCTGGATTTCCCTACGTACTTCACTAGATTCAGGCATGTAGAGAATAAAACTTTTTGGTTTTTTGTTCTAGGTCAAACGGTATAGCCGTGAGATTGAACACCGTGGAAAACGTCGCTCCTCAAGATCTTGCATATCACGGCTCTACCGCCGCCATTTTATGAGAAAAAAAATACGATTTTTTCCGGCCAGAGTTGTACAATAACAGGCTTAGTATTCAATTTTCAGTTTATTTCATTATCTTCCTAAAAAAAAATGCCGAAAGTGATTGCAATTTTGATTCGTCCAAGCTGGCCTAACCCCTTAAGGGGGTAGCTACCTGCTGCAGAATATCGACATCCGCGCCTCGTTGAAAGCCTATAACTCGGCTATTTTGGGGAATATTTGCGTCTACAATGACTTAAATTATTCTTAAAACTTCACGTAATAAGAAAATGCAAAGAAAAAAATCGGGTTTTCAAAACTTTCAGGGTGGCGTAACCCCTTAAGGGGTCATGCTCAATCAGGAGGCCGAAAAAAGGGTGGTCTTTGGAAATTTTTTACTCAAAAGCTATAGCACATTTCTCAAAAAATCTTTCTTGCTTTTAAGGATTGCATCTAGTATCGTGCATCGTATTTTTTTTATTTAAAAATATTTATCAATAACTGAGTTATTGTCTACCACTCGAAGGTTGTCTAAAAAAAGGCTTCTGCGGTGACCAATGCTGCTCCAAAGTCGATTATCTGAAATAAAAAATTCAAAAGAATTTACTTATTATATTGTATTGTCTAGTATTTGAACTGAGATTTTTTCGAAATATTGATTTGGGAAAAATGGCTGATGTTTAAAGTAAAAGTTTCAATTTTTATCATAAATCTTGCCTGATTTTCGTCAATTAAAAGAAAACTATTACTAGATAATATAATATAATAAGTAAATTCTTTTGAATTTTTTATTTTAGATGATCCACTTTCGAGCAGCAGTAGTCACCCTTTTTTTAGAGAACCTTCGAGTGATAGACAATAACTCAGTTACTGCTAAATATTTTTAAATAAAAAAATTACGATGCACGGCACTAGATGCAGTCCATAAAAGGAAAAAAGATTTTTTGAGAAATGTGTTATAGCTTTCGAGTAAAAAATTTCCAAAGACCACCCTTTTCTCGGCCTCCTGACTGAGCATGACCCCTTAAGGACAACCAAAAACATTATGACCGGCTTCAGAGCTACTGAAATTTGTCCATACGATCCAGGTGTTTTCAACGACTCGCATTTCGTTAGTCTTGGCGTTGATGAAGTAAATGCAGAGGCTTCCGTCGTTGACAGGGAATTCGATAAAAACGAGCAACGCTGCATTGTCGTTGATAGCGCACCCATCGATACAACTGCATCCGAGCCATCAACATCTGGCACCTCTCGCGCTTCGAGCTTGACCTCTGTGGTTTCTTCGATCGGACCCTTGAGAGCGGCAACACCGCAGGAAAAGTCGAATTGTGGTCCGAAGCCACAGAGAACAACGGTTTTGACTTCGCCGAAAAATGTTGCGGTTCTTAAAGAACGACGAAGGAAGCGGGCAGCTGCAAAAGAGAAGAAGGAAGCCATCGCTGAAAAAAAGAAGCGCAAAGTTTGAACGAAGAGAACACCGAAACGAACGCCTGCAAATAACGAAAAAAAGGCTTCGCCGTCAAGTGGTGAAACCGGTGATGACTGTATGATTTGTTTAAAGAAAATGCCTGACACACACTTGCCCGAATTGTGATTCCGATGACGATTTTGAATAATTCCATACCATTTTGCAGATCTGATTTTTCATGGCAATTCCATTCATTTTTTTTCTTGTTTACAGCCACTGACTTCAAATAAAATTTAATAAATTTTGAAAAGTTCTCTGAATCAGGTTTTTACTTGAGTTATTTTTTTACACTTTCAGCGATTTTTCTAGGGGTGGCAAACTGCAAGCCAAAATTTCAAAGAGTCAATTTTAGATACTTTCGAGAATTTGCAGTATAATTTTTCTTTTTCGAGAGTTTACATGATTTCTAGCTCAGGATTGTAGCTCTACACTTCCTCTCTCCAACTTGCACCATAAATCAACGTTACGTTAATTCTATGACGAGTTATGCTCAAAAAAGCTAAGGGGTGAAAACCTGCAAGCCTCTCCCTACTAGATATATAAAAATAATTATACGACATTTTATGCTCGAAATATTACTCTTTATCGCAAATTAAAAAAATTGTGATTTTGCTTTGTACTGGTCTTTTAGTTTATTGTAAATCAATGGGATTTTCAATCGTGAATAATAGAGAGAAAACATTTTCCACAGTATTTTCAGGTCTTTCTACGAAATTTCGTAATACATGTGTAGAAGTAAACCTCGACATGCAGAGGTCGGAGTTTTTTTAAATTCGAGTTGCAGACTGAAATAAATAATTTAACATGCAAAATATAGTTCGAGTTAAGGAAGTTTTATTTCGAGTTGCAGAGGTGTTTACAGCGAATGAAGAAAATTTCGACTTATAGAGGTTTCCGAGTTATCGCGGTTCGGCTGCGGTTAATACATTAAACAACTGTTGAAAGTGTTCGATGGAGGATCATTCGAACACTTCTTGGAGCGTAAGTATCCAGCGATATCTGCTGATACGCGACAAGAATCTTGCGAACTTAAAATTTAAATAACTTTCAAACTAATAATTTTCCGACGTAAGTACCTTAATATGTAGGTACTTCCTTGTAGGGGGTAAAAGATTACATCGATTGTGCTCAAAAGAATAGAGTTCCATTGTAAAAAATAGTAAGAACAATTGCACAAATGATGCATCGATACAAGTGCCTGAAGATGATTTCACTTTACCTTACGACGTGTTTTTCCATCCCCAAACTTATTAAAAATACACCTCGCCCCATTTGCCTGGTGCACCCTATGTATTGATGAAATAGAACTGGTCTTCCACGTTCCACATATCCGTTTTAGTTGAAGCACAGAATTTGTTCGTGACTCACACAGTCAGCACAGTTTTCTAGCTACCTTAAGTGCCTACCTATTATAATATACCCGTGGCTCTGTGTGGGTTTGTATGCGCGGAGGCGTTAACAATGCTGACGTCAGACGCGGAAAGCGCTTGATGAAGAAAAACCCATTAATGGTTGAGCAACGAATTGCGCCGCTACCACGTTTGCCACAGGCCAACAGAAAGTGTGGACAAATATAGTTGGTATACGTTAACTCCAACTGGCGGACGGGCGTAACGCGGAGAAGCCAAATATAGTTGCCGGCTGAAGCTAGAGAAAGATGCTCGCTGAGTGAGTCGCGAAACCAAACCCTTCCTATGCTTCTTCTGCTCCTGCATGGTCGATATCACTTGACCCACTCTTTCGAATCTAGAAACTGTACCTACGCTATTATGCATATCCAGACTCCGTCCCCGAACCACCCCTGATATCGACAACTTGATTTCATCAGCGAGGGAGGTTCCTCGCACGGGACGCTCGCTAATTGTAAGAAGTAAACATCTGCGATGGGGATAGAGGCATTTTTTTTATATTTTCTCATGTTTCCTATCTATTTCTGTATTTTCTAAACCAGTGCGGGCTAGGGTGGCTCTTATTTACACGTGTCCAAAGTTTTGTGTTGAATTTCTTTGCTCTCACCCCCTAATATGGTTCCATTTCGTAAAAAAAGTAATGTCTGAAATAGATTATTGGAATTGGACAACAGGAAAGGGTGCCGACCAGGCCTTCAAGTTTAGAATTCATCAATGGTTTGAATTTGAAGAATTTCTCAAAAATGGTAAGCCCCATCGAAATTTTGTTCAAACAAAATTAAAAGACCATTCAATTTTCTACAATTAGTGTATATGTAATTTTTTTCGTGCTCTCAACCAGTTTTTAGATAATAGCGTTTGAATATAGAGAGTTTGGCAGCTCGGGCGCCCTACCTGTACGGTGTGACGTATTGTTAATAGTGCGGACTTCTCTATATTCAACCGCTATTATCTAAAAAGTGGTTGGGAGCACGAAAAAAATGTATATACAGTAATTGTAGAAAATTTAATGCTCTTTTAACATTGTTTGAATGAAATTTCGATAGGGCTTACCATTTTTGAGAAATTCTTCAAATTCAAACCATTGATGAATTCTAAACTTTGAGGCCTGGTCGGCACCCTTTCCTGTTGTCCCATTCCAATAATCTTTTTCAGGGACTACTTTTTTATGAAATGGAACCATATTAAGGGATGAGAGCAAAATAAATCACAGGTTGAAAATAAGGGCCACCCTAGTGTCGGCTTCCTTGGGTAAATATACAATCTGAAATATCAGTTGGTAGTCGTAGAAGGCCCCTTCAGTCTTTTCATATGGGGCATTATTGGGGTTGACAATTGGTATTTTTTATATTTTCTCATGCTTTTTATCTTTCCTGTACTTTCTAAACCAATCTGGGATTTCTTGGGTGAATATATCTAAAATATCAGTTGATAGTCATGAAAAGCACTTTGGGCCTTTTCACACGCGACACTTTTGTGGTCGGGGACTGGTATTTTTGTCTCTTCACACGTTTCATATCTTTTTCAATATTTGTTAAACCAGCTTTGGCTTTACTAAGTGAATATACATATCTGAAAGTGAAATTCAAGTTCTGAGCTACATAAGGCCCATTGGGACTTTTCACACGAGACTCTTCTCTTCCTAATTCCTTCCATCCTCGTTAAATGAATACCTACTACGTATTTTTCCAATACCAGTCATGAGCGTGAGCCACAAAAACATCTCGTGCAAAGTGGCCATAAAACACTCCGATATCTTATGCTGTCATCCAAAAAAGGGATAATTGTCAACGTAATAAATGAAAAGAGACAAGTTTCCATTCCTAACCCTAAAGTTTAATCTCGTTAGCAATTACAGTACATTTCACTCTTACATTTTATAAATACAAGCTTTACAGATACTTTAGAACACGATCAGGTAAAAAAACCCTAAAAAAAAAATCCAAATTCACGGCGCCTCCTGGTAACAAGGAACACATCTCACTCTACTCCGTGGGCTGCAGGTAAACGTGTTCTAAAACAAAAAGCAAATTACACATTTCCCTCGGAACATCCAAGTACACGCAGTCCAATCCTGAAATTTAATACCGCCAGGCTGTAATAAATTTCCACCCCCAATTTATCACGAATTCTTCGTTCTAGTGTAAATGCTTCCGACCGGAGCACGTTAATTGGAAAGGGACGGAATGGTAGGTGCTATTAGATAAAGTGGGTTCAAGCGATGTTAGGTCCTCTGTCAAGTGTCACGTCAGGAAGTCAAGCAGCCCGCGTACGGACCGGTGAATTGAAAATTGCCACGTGCCAGGTGAAGCACCCTGGCGACAATAGGCACGTGCACTGCGGAGCTTCGTAACTGGATACGACGGAACCGGGTTCCACGGATATCAGGGGTGGTTCGGGTTCGCGGCTGTTAGTCCGAGTGCCTCGTGCCATGCGTGCTGCTCCGGTTGATCGCCAGAGGGGTGTTTTGTTTCAGAATACCATCGACTGGCAACCCCTTCTACGCGCAAAGTATACGCGCGTAGCCGACCTTGGTCTGCGTGGCAGTTATAGAATCCGCTGAGGAACGCGTCCTCTCGTTTGGTCATTTGAACAGGGATATTTCACGGAACAATTACCTTACCGCGTTTCATTCTTCCAGTTTCACTTTGGTACACGAATAAAATTCCAAGAGAAAGTATCATTTCTGAACAATTCTAAGCGCAGGATTCTGATTAACATATTTTGATGCCCTGAGAGCATGTTCGTATGAAGAATATTACAATTGGCTCTGGGAAACGTTTGATGAGAGTTTGATAAATTAAAGTGTTGGACGCGTATTGATTAGGTGCATTGTATTATTCGTAGGCATACAATTGTGCATTGTTCGTTTGAAAATCTGTTGGTTTAAGGGGTTATGCCTAGTCAGGCGGTCGAAAAGAGGCGAATATTTGTGAATTTTTTTTGAAGAAGCGGAAGCGTATATTTTTACAGAACTTTTTGCGTTTAAAAGAGCTATATTTAAAGAACATTTGGTAATTTTTTCGTACAAAAATATTTACGTTTATAATAAAATAACATGCGACATCCAAGAAGCATTTTTAAAAATTTGGTTTTGCGGTGAGCAGTGCCATTCGTAACCAGATTATCTAAAATCAAAAAACAAAAAGGATTTCGTTAGCATGTTAATGTATCCTCAGGTTGACGGAGAGAATTTTCCGAAATATTAAGTTAAAACAAAATGGCGGCTATTTAAAGTTGAAATCCTGATTTTTTCGCGTAATTTTTGCAGGAAAAAGTCAGGATTTCAACTTTAAATAGCCGCCATTTTGTTTTAACTTAATATTTCGGAAAATTCTCTCCGTCAACCTGAGGATACATTAATATACTAACGAAATCTCTTTTGTTTTTTGATTTTAGATAATCTGGTTCCGAATGGCAATGCTCACCGCAAAACCAAATTTTTAAAAACGCTTCTTGGATGTCGCTTGTTATTTTATTATAAACTTAAATATTTTTCTACGGAAAAATTACCAAATGTTCTTTAAATGTTGCTCTTTAAAACGCAAAAAGTTTTGAAAAATTATACGCTTCCGCTTCTTCAAAAAAAATTCACAAATATTCGCCTCTGTTCGACCGCCTGACTAGGCATAACCCCTTAAATGTCGCGTGTCCTATAGGTCGGGTCTCTAATTTGTATAGTCACGGTTGTGTTTATTTGCCAGCGCGTAGTCTACAGCAGGTTTACGGCTAGTCGTTTTTGTCCGATAATAAAAGGGAGCACTAATGGTATATCAGGCTATGGACAATCGACAAAGATGAATGAACCGGCCCCCTTTTCTCACGGGAAATTTATCCGAGCGTAGGTGCACGATCGATGCAGCCCCGAGTTTATTGCGTGGCAATGGGAATTCAGGGTAATTCATGAAACACCGGCACGTATTGTTTACAGGCGTGTGTGTGTGTGTGTGTATTATTGGCAGCGCGTGCTCACTGAATTTTGGAAATTTTCTTTACTCAAATTTCAAAATTATTCAACGCTTCTTCCATTCGCAAAATATTCAGAGAAATTAAAACCTTTTACTGTAAAATGTCAAAAAAAATTCTCTTACCTATAAAATTTCAAAAATTTATTAAACTTTCTTTCCTTTACAGAAATAGTCAAATTAGTGGGAAATTTCAGTAGATAAGAAGTTTCCGACAGGACCAGAAACATAGTTAAAAAAATTTAATAACAGTTCCTATACAGCACACTTCATTGCAGGAAGGTTCCATCAATGTAGCAGGAAGGTTCCGGTGCTGCACCTGTGATGCATCCGGTGATGCTCCTGAACGCACCGGAACATTGCTGGAACGTTCCAGGAAGGTTCCTATGTCCGTACCGAGGCAACATTCCACGCAACCCCCAGGGAACCTTCCTGCAAGCTTCCAGCAATGTTCCGGTGCTGCACTTGTGATGCATCCGGTGATGCTCCTGAACGCACCGGAACATTGCTGGAACGTTCCAGGAAGGTTCCTATGTCCGTACCGAGGCAACATTCCACGCAACCCCCAGGGAACCTTCCTGCAAGCTTCGGGCAACGGAGTGGGCTGTAGGGGAGACCGGGGTAAAGTGAACCTCGAGGTAAAATGAGCTTCCTTAATTTGTTCTTTAACGATAAAATATATTTACAAATTTTGGTGACGAAATAAATGTGTGTAATATAAGAATGATAATTGTGCACATTCAGATATCGAAAAATGTAAATTCATTTAAAAAATTAGAAATTAATTTTTAGAGACTTCCGATTGGTTTTCTTTTCCATTTAGCTTTTCGGATAAATTAGTCATAAATGTGTTATTTTAACTCCAGATTTTTTCTGCGCGTTTAAAACAAGCTTATAAACATACACGTACACGCGTTTGCGAAAACATTAATCCTAACATTATTAAAGAATTAATTTTCCACTGAGTACATATTCGGGGTAAAGTGACCGGGGTGATCTGAGCTGCAAATGGCTGCTAAGAACCGATGCGCAAGTGATGTGCGCAATATCCTAACCTATCAGCTGGCTAGTAAACCATGCGGCGTAGTGGAACAGAAACTAACCTAAAAAATAATGAAAAGTCTGCCACAGTTTTTGACAATCACGGTGCAAAAAAGCAAGAAGCTGCCGTGCTACACATGTCATTCCAGCGTAAGGGGTTAATATTTATCTGTATCCTTAATTAAAGTTCTTATTTTGTTGCATCTCACTTTACCCCGGATAGGACTTCACTTTACCCCAGACCATACATAGGGTAAAGTGATACCACTTATATCATTTCTTTCAAGTTGAAATTTAATATACTCTAAGTTTATTTTAAGTATTGCTATTCGTCATTTATCAACAGTAATGTTTAAATTATATTATAAATCTATCTCCACGCATTTTTATTGAAAGGAACAAATTTTATTTGACTTCAAACTTTTTCGGGCTCACTTTACCCCGGTCTCCCCTATGGGTTCCTAGTGTTAATATATCGCTCATTTGCTGCAACAACGACACAGCTAAATATTTGCAGTTTAGAATAATCGGCTGTTTAACCCTCGGTTGTCCACACCTACCTTTTCAAACGTCGTTGTCACACTGGGTAAAATTTACCCTGCCAATTTTCAACCAGTTGTTATTTAAAAAATATTTGTTAAATTAAGTCTAAAAAATTCTGAGATAAAGTTTGAACATTGCAGAATATATGCCCACCGTTAAAAGTTGACACTTAAAGTGTCATCATGCTAAAAAAAAATTTCCGACAAAAAGTTTTTTGCTTAAAAATTGCAGGGTCAATTTGACGCTGTGTGACAACTGAGGGTTAACAAGACTTTTGAACCCATTTCCCAAAAATCGTGACTTTTGAGTTATGTCGTTGTTGCAGCAAACGAGCGATATGTAATTATAAAATAAAATAAAAAAACTTCTATCAGATATTTAATCGTATAAATTCTATTTTTAGTGGAGATTATATTTTCTGCGATACCCTTCAGTATTCAAATATTTTTTCCCGCGATTTATCAATTCTTTCTTTCATAATTTTCCAGGGGTTAAATTTTAACACAAAAATTTATAATTTACCTAAAACCTCTTACTGTCTCCCGCCTCAAATTTGTGAAAAAAAAATGGTTGAAATTTTGTTTTATTTGTGCGAATTTCCTGCATAAACGTTCGAGCTTACCTTATCGAAGACTTCATCGGGTGGACAGGGTAAGACACGAGCCTCCGATCCCTTGCATTCAACGTACTGCAAGCAATCCGTGGGATAAGGCAGATGAATTACTCTTTCCTGACCTTCCGGGGTCTTTATTTCCGGGCATTTTGGAATCTGGCAATTTTTCGAGAGATTATCTTGCGGATCACCAGGCTGCGGCAGTGGTGCACCAGCGGTGGCAAAGGCGACGATCAAGTAAGTGCAACAGAGGCCGAGGGTCAATTTCATTTTGAAGCTCTAAATCCTGAAAGAGGGAAGCAGAATTTTGGGAGAAATATTTAATTACAACTAAATATTCCCCGCGTTACCGATAGTTTCACATATTGCAGATTCAAATGAAAGCAATTCTTCTAACTTTTCGAATGAAGAGGACACTTTTGTGAATTAAAAATATTTTATGCTTATTTCATGTTTCAAGAAATTGTGCTATTAAAATTAGGATTTTCGGTTGCGGCAGTTGGAACTTGGTGATTGAAAAAATTATAGCAACAGCAATATCGTATTTAAGGGCAAGTGCAATAAATAATGTCAGGAGGCCGAAAAAAGGGTGGTGTTTGGAAATTTTTTACTCAAAAGCTATAACACATTTCTCAAGAAATCTTTTTTCCTTTTAAGGATTCCATCTAGTGCCGTGCATCGCAATTTTTTTTATTTAAAAATATTTATCAATAACTAACAAAGGAACACCGCGAATCCGGACTCACCGATTGGAACGCAAGTTTGTGGGTTTTTAGAGTGATTCAATACAAGAACAACGGTGTCTTTCATTTCGGCCCTATCGTCCTTTAAGCGGGTGAAAACTAACCTCAAAGTCGAATTGGCACTTCCACTTTTTCGCGTATAACTCTCAAAGTACAGCAGACAGAAAAAAATGTTTCAAACAAAAGATTAATGGTGCAATAAGCGCTACAAACTTCCGTTAACCAAATTTTGAAAAGAGTTAAAAAAAAATATATAACTGACGAAAAAAACTCTTTTCAAAATTTTATTAACGCAAGTTTGTAGCGCTTATTGCACCATTAAACTTTTGTTTAAAACATTTTTTTCTGTCTGCTGTACTTTGAGAGTTATGGGCGAAAAAGTGGAAGTGCCAATTCGACTTTGAGATTAGTTTTCACTCCCTTAAAGGGCGATAGGGCCCAAATGAAAGACACCGTTGTTCTTGTTTTGAGTTACTCTAAAAACCGACAAAGTTGCGTTCCAATCGGTGAGTCCGGGTTCGCGGTGTTCCCTTGTAAGTTATTGTCCATCACTCGAAGGTTGTCTCAAAAAAAGGGTGACAACTGCTGCTCGAAAGTGGATCATCTAAAATAAAAAATTCAAAAGAGTTTACTTATTATATTATATTATCTAGTTATAGTTTTCTTTTAATTGACGAAAATCGGGCAAGATTTATGATAAAAATTGAAACTTTTACTTTAAACATCAACCATTTTTTCCCAAATCAATATTTCGAAAAAAAACTTAGTTCAAATACTAGACAATACAATATAATAAGTAAATTATTTTGAATTTTTTATTTTAGATGATCGACTTTCGAGCAGCAGTGGTCACCGTAGAAGCCTTTTTTTAGAGAACCTTCGAGTGATGGACAATAACTTAGTTTTTGAAAAATTACGATGCACGGTACTAGATGCAATCCTTAAAAGGAAAAAAGATTTCTTGAGAAATGTGTTATAGCTTTCGACTAAAAAATTTCCAAAGACCACCCTTTTTCAGCCTCCTCACTGAGCATCACCCCTTAAGTATATTAAACTTCAAAAAAACGGAGAATAATATTGAGAAATCGTTTATGATCCAGTAGTTCCATGGTTCGAGAAATTAAACTGAATTATACTGAAATATTTTAAATAAGAAACTATTGTAAATTAAATAAAATATATCAAATGGGTACTGCGTTGTGTCAGCAGAAAGACAGAATTTTCAAAAAGCTATCAATAACAGTACTAATAAATATAAGAAGACAGCTTTAATACCCAGACATAATTATTGTATAAATTCAGAATCTAAAGAAAGGGAAGGGGGATATCAACCCTTCCATCAAATCTAAACTGATAATTAAGTTATAATTGGCGACGCACAGTGTTTCCGGGAAATTACGTTCTTATCAAACCCAACCCTGAACTACCACGGCTTATAATTATTCGATTATAATCGAACACACACGAAAGCATTACGCAGAAATGGATGCGCGGGGTCTCGCAAAGGTGGAAGGGGGGACATGGGAAAATGGCTTGCTCTGTGAAATATCCAACAACGTCCACCGTAATTACAACCGTGTACGATCTGGCCAGGCGTGAGTACTAAGCTCTTATGAAATATTTATCTACGTAAGAATTCTCCGCGCGCAAAATCCTCTGTAGCACAGTTGAATTGTACAGGCGCTATGTGACCCTAATTAGAGGCATAAGTAACCAACGAATTTTCCTTACATCACGGACTCATCACCTGTTTTTGCGGCTCGCGTATAATTGCCCCATGAAATTTCAACTGCGACGCCAGGCGGGCACCCTAGTTGACACACTTAATTAATTGCTATCGCTCGCTTAGTCTCGCGCAAGGAGGAGAAAATAATTCCCTAATTATCCCCTAAGTGAAGCAAGCTACACGCGTCAGACAATCTCATACCTTATACTCTTGCGCTCCTCGAGTAATTGTTTCCATGCTCGTCTTAATATCCAATAAGGAATTGGAAAGAATGAAATCGATGTGATCGCTGTTTTCATGGCAACTCTATTAACGAGCATTTGCAATTGTTATTATTATGTAGTGTATCTGGACTTTCATAAAGCCTTCGACTCGATTGATCATGGCGTACAACCCCTGGCGATAAGTTTGGAACCAAACGCAGAAATACGAAATTAACGAGAAACACCAATATTTTTTATGTATAATGTGCAACGGTAGGGGAGACCGGGGCAAAGTGAACCCCGGGGTAAAATGAGCTTCCTTAATTTATTCTTTAACAATAGAATATACATATTTACAAATTTTAGTGACGTAATAAATGTGTGTAATACCACAATGATAATTATGCACATTCAGGTATCGAAAAATGGAAATTCATTTAAAAAATTAAAAATGAAGTTTTAGAGACTTCCAATTGTTTTTTTTTCAATTTAGCTTTTTGGATAAATCAGTCTTAAATGTGTTATTTTAACTCCATTTTTTTTCTGCGTGTTTATAACAAGCTTATAAACATACATGCACGCGCGTTTGAGAAAACATTAATCCTAAGATTATTAAATAATTAATTTTCCACTGAGTACACATTCGGGGCAAAGTGACCTGGGTAAACTGAGCTGCAAAGAAAAGATGCGCGAGTGATGTGCGCAATAACCTAACCTATCAGCTACCTGGGGGAAAAAAATTATCAAAGAAGAAAGACAAGAAGTGAATAAGAAGTTTGTAAAAACAGGAAGAAATGAAGAAGATTGTTCGTGTCTAGTATGCCAAAGACTATAAAGTCTTTGGCATACTAGACACGAACGGAGAGAATTTTCCGAAATATTAAGTTAAAACAACATGGCAGCTATTTAAAGTTGAAATCCTGATTTTTTCGCGTAATTTTTGCAGGAAAAAGTCAGGATTTCAACTTTAAATAGCCGCCATTTTGTTTTAACTTAATATTTCGGAAAATTCTCTCCGTCAACCTGAGGATACATTAATATACTAACGAAATCTTTTTTGTTTTTTGATTTTAGATAATCTGGTTCCGAATGGCAATGTTAAACGCAAAACCAAATTTTTAAAAATGCTTCTTGGATGTCGCTTGTTATTTTATTATAAACGTAAATATTTTTCTACGAAAAAATTACCAAATATTCTTTAAATGTTGCTCTTTTAAGCGCAAAAGGTTCTGTAAAAATATACGCTTCCGCTTCTTCAAAAAAAATTCACAAATATTCGCCTCTTTTCGACCGCCTGACTAGGCATAACCTTTTAAGAGGCAACTCGTCACAAAGAAGGTGTAAAAAATTTAAAGCGTACTAACACTCGAGCGCAGGGTAAACTTCGTTTCGTAATTAAAAAAAACAAATCTTGGTTAAATTTTAAATTTTCTTAAATTCCAAAAATTTTCATGTCTCAACTTTTGTACACCAAACATATATTACCCCAATTTTTTTATCCTAAAATTATTAAACCACAAAAGTTGTATCCTACAATTATTGTCCCCCAAATTCTGCACTTCAAAATTATTCCAGTCCAAGATTATTAAAGTGAGTGTCCCAATTTCTGCTGATTTAAGAGGCAACTCGTCACAAACAAGTTGTAAAAAATTTGTTCGTGATCAAAATTTGCAGAGTAATTGATTAATTCTTTAATAGTAAATCAACCAATTGAAAAACTATTTAAGAAAGATATTTCAAGATGCTTAACTATTAGTAATTTGTAATTAAATATATAATGCTCTAAATGTCCGTATCTCTGCTCAAACGTAACGCATATAATAATAAGAAAAATACGAAATGAGCAGAAATGGGGACACGAGCAGAAATTGAGACATTCGCCTTACTTAAGAATAATATATGATCATCGTTAAACACGAATAAACTTAGGAATCTACTTAATACCTACGATATAAACAATTTAATTACCTCCTCAATTGAGCAAAGGGAATGCAAAATACTTTCAGCATACCTACATCTTTTAGTCTATTAATAAGTTGAAAACAGTTGATGGTTGAATTTCAAGTAAAAGTATCCATCGCTCCAATAACCAATTATTCTTACTTTATTAACATCTCATAAGAATGCAAATACTCGAACGATATTTCTTTTATCCACTTGGACAACGTCTGTATAGCAGGCAACTTTAATCTTATCTTGCAGTGGACTGCTTCTAAATACTGTAAAAAATCGAAAACTATTTATGGTATTTCATTAACAAGAAAGCTCACAGATTTCTCCTTGAACTTTGACCTGGCGCCAAAACGTCCCAGGCAAATTCCCTTAATTTGTAACTCAACGATTAGGTACATATAGCCCAACAAAAAGTTACTAAATTACTAAAATACGTGTCGAAAAAATCATACAGAAATATATACCCTTCGAATTTTCTCATCAAACAAAGCTGCGTTCACCATAAGCTATAAGTAGAATAACTGTAATCCAACGCAATTTGCAGAGAATAAGCCGGGAATCCACCGGGAAGCTAAGCTTTGCTAAGGTAAAAGTACCTATTATGGAACAGTTTCATCAACAATGTAACTTTAATATAGTTTTAGGGATTATTAGGAATTACAAAAATTTGTTCAATACATACGAATATTTAATTTTGTAGATAAATAAGAGTAAATATCATTCTCTCATGTTAAATATCAAAAAGAAATTGTAATATTAAACACGTCGCCCCAGCTCCGTGAAATTTGGCTAGCGGCCGAGTTAATACCCATGGGAATCGACGATTTATTTTTTAATTTTTTTTTTTTAATTTAAATCTTTATATAGCATGTTAAGAGATTATAAGATAGCTTATAAGTTGTAGAATTGATAATTTTACTCACAAGGGGAGTATTTTAGGTGTCCGCCTCCGATCATTTTGATTTTTGGATATGTTATAGAGGACCGAAAAATAAAATATACGTGTTTTTTTATTTTTCCCCGTTTTCATATTTGGGGGGTGAAAACTGCGTTCAAAGTTAAGGGTTGAAAAATCATTTTTGTGGAATATCTCGAGAACTATTAGAGATAGGGGAATAGTGTCAATGGACGAATTTTGTGTCTTTGAATGCGAAATATGACTGACTCGCCAGATTTTCAAAAATCCACAAAAATGATTTTTCAACCCTAATTTTGAAAGCAGTTTTCACCCCTCAAATATGAAAACGGGGGAAAATAAAAAAACACGTATTTCTTATTTTTCGGTCCTCTATAACATATCCAAAAATCAAAATGATCGGAGGCGGACACCTAAAATACTCTCCTTGTCAGTTGCCGAATTTGAATTGAATTTTATTTGTAAAATAGGTGTTCCAAATTGCGTACATAATATTTGTTCGCATGCCGTATTTATGGAACAGAAGAAACGCGTGTTTCATAATTGGTCACCCTGTTACTCTAGCCGGTACATGTTTATGAAACACGTGCACGAATTCCGTTAAACTTAGTACGTTACTTATACGCTCGCGAAACACGTGCATTCCTTTTTATAAGCTGTTTATACTTACATAAATAAGTAAGTAAACACAATAAGTAAGTATTACTATTTTATAAAAAAAATCTCATAACCTAAGCTCTAATGTGTAGTATGTAAAAATATAATTAATTTAATTTCATAATTAATACTTATTTACTTCAAAACTTTTTATTCACAAGTAACAAACTTACTTAAAATGGAAGGTAAAATAATAGTAATAATATTGTTAATTAATATTGTCCAAACTACCCCTAGTCTCCCGGTCTACTGTACTTTCTCCCGTCCCCATTCTACTGTACTTTCCCCAGTATTTATATTAAGCCGTTATTATTAAATGGTAATGAATATTAATGTAGATTTTTCTATTTGTTTAATTCCTACCTCAGATAATTCTTAAAAATTGATTTAAACTTGAAATAATTGTCATAAATTTATACGTCAGTTTTTAATTATTTGGTGCATGTTATGAATTAATTTCACTTTGTTCTTTCCGTCTTTATATAACTAAAAACCTTAAAAACTAGAATCGAATAACAAAGTAAATTTAAAAGCAGTAGATTTGCGTGTTTTCCCCAGTTTCATAATGGGGACATACGAGTCCTATTAGTATTTTGTTAATAAAATTAATTTTATACATTAGATTAAGTTATAAAAAGTCATTTTTATTTCTAAAAGAACTGGCCTTTTGTATAGTTAAAAGATTTTTAACATTTTGTAAATTTATTATCTCGAATTTCATGAAAACTCTAATCTTTGCGAAATTTCGTTGCATAATAGATACATTTACCTTATACCATAAAGCTATGCTATGTTTTAAAAAAATTAGCTTCAATACATTCTTATGGAACCGTTTCCACCAAAAACTACGTTCAAACATGCGGGTTCCCAGCTTTATTACTATATTCGTGCAATACTTCAAATTTTGAGCGAAATAATTTTTAAAATTTTCTTAGTTATTTTCCCGATTTCTAAGTCTGCCATAAAATTTTTCTCCATTATTTTAAACGTTAATATGAGATTTTTAATTTTGCTTCGCAACTATTTCCGTGCGATATTCCCTTTTTTTAAAATATAAAAAAGTGTGTTTCCCTTCTTTTAAATATAAAAAAAGTGTGTTTCCCTTTTTTTAAAATATAAAAAAGTGTGTTTCCCCTTTTTCAAAATATAAAAAAAGTGTGTTTCCCTTTTTTTAAAATATAAAAAAGTGTGTTTCCCTTTTTTCAAAATATAAAAAAAGTGTGTTTCCCTTTTTTTAAAATATAAAAAAGTGTGTTTCCCTTTTTTTAAAATATAAAAAAAGTGTGTTTCCCATTTTTTAATATGATTTCGGCGAAACACTCGCTAATGAATTATTTTCTATTGAGTAGAATTGAAATAATACACCGCGCATATTGCAATTCAGGCGCCAGGGCACTTGGTTTTCGAACGATCTGCAATTGGACACTCTGGTGCGTGATCCTGAACGGGCAACACCCACCGGCACTCCAAAGATGCCCGATTAGCCCTCGATTTTTCTAATACAATATTTCTGCAGGTAGAGCCTTGCCGACGTTTGCTACGTTGAACGAGGGAGGAACAAGGTGTTCCTCAAGTAGGAAGCAGTTGTCGATGGACAAAGTGGGTCACGAGCCGTGACCTCCGCATCCCTCTGGCCGCGTCTTTTGCACAACCTCGAGGGCCTCGCTTCTCCACTTAATTACCTTCGCGTCCTCCATGCATGCGACGCGAATTTTAACACATCGAACGCAGCACACCGTGACAGGGAAAAATATTTCGGATAGGTACCGTAAAATGGGGGAGCATTAGCAGCAGGGGATAACATTGGCACATGGCGGGGTTAAATTGGCACCTATACGCATGAACATATAAAGTCGCATTCGAGATGGAGATTTTAGGTACTCAATTGCTTCAACGTTTGCGGTTAGATATCCAATAATCTGTCAAATAAATAACTTTGTTACGTTGTACATTGTATTATTAATAACATTAGATCGCAATAATGCCTAGATCTTACACAGCGACTACCGGGAAGAGGAAGTATAAAGCATTCATAGATTCCGATCTTAAGGGGGGAGCCTGGTGTAGCGGATCGAAGAAATCGATTTTTTTTTTTTGCATAAATCAATAGTTGAACATCACGACAATATGCTCCCAAAGCCGCAAAACGAAATTCGAAAAATTAAAGCTGATATAGCCGGTTTTGCTACGGAGCGCCAGGCTACCACAAAACTTGAAATGTGTTTTTCTCGAAACGACAGTTTTATACTTTGCGGGCAATGTAACTCAAAAAATATTCAACCAATCGACTTGGCCTTGTGCACGGATATTTGTGAACATTTTCTTCATAGTACTAAGTTATTAGTATAATGATATTGTTTAAATAAATAACTTTTTTTTACACATTTAAGGCAAAATTTCGTTGCAAACAGTGAACTTTTTATTCAAGAGGCCGCCCTTTGTTCATTTTGCATCTTTTAAGTTTCAAATTTCTTCATTCTGTGCGTACACTCATAAACTAAAAGAAAATTGTTCGATTTTTGGTTTCAGATGAAAGCAAAAGACTCTACGTTGCCCGTAGTGCAATAATTGCGTCGCCAACGGACTGGGCATAACTTTGTTATTTGCCGCTCTTTTTTAATAAAATTTTTTTGTTATATACCTTAACCTGTTAATACAATATCCTGAAAGTTTCAGAAAGATCTATCAAATACTTTCTTTAAAAAAAATTCCCGAAAAATGCCTCGATTTTCATTTAGTTACACCAGGCTCCCCCCTTAAGGGAGAACATCACTGTGACGGCCGGAAAAGTAAGCCACTTTTAAGAATTTTTTTCAGGAATAATTTACAGTTTTCATACAAAATTGTTATTACCTACCTTTAGTACGCTGTCTTAAGAGACTATACAAAAATAAATAAATACAAAAACATCCCTAAATTTTAATATATTAATTAATCTCCTAGACCCCCACACGCGAGCTGGTCGAAGGTGTAACTACGGAACAGCAGGTCCGAAATTAAATTTCATTTTTTTTTATAAACTATATGAGTGTAGTTTCCGTTGTACGTACGGATTCTTTGATTGAAAACAAATTTTTTTAAATACGCTCGAAGAGCTGTCTATCTTATTCGCGGATTTTCGAAACTTTTCTTCTGAGGCGCACCATTTTTACAAAAATAATTTGTTTAAGAAATCGGTACGTACAACGGAAACTACACTCATATAGTTTATAAAAAAAAAAGAAATTTGATTTCGGACCTGCTGTTCCATAGTTACACTTTCGACCAGCTCGCGTAGGGGGGTCTAGAAGATAATTAATATATTAAAATTTATGGGTGTTTTCCTATTTATTTTTTTGTGTATAGTCTCTTAAGACAGCGTACTAAAGGTAGGTAATCAAAATTTTCTATGAAACCTGTATATTATTCCTAAATAAAAATTCTTAAGAATGGCTTACTTTTCCGGTCGTCACAGTGGTGTTCCCCCTTAAGATTTTGCTTATCACTGCTCTATCGCCGCCATTTTGTAGGAAACAAAATACGATTTTTTTTAGGCGAGGGTTGTACAATAACAGACTTCATATTGAATTTTCTGTTTATTTTATTATCTTCCTAAAAAAAAAAATGCCGAAAATGATTGCAACTAAACCCCTTAAGGAGGCAAAAATAGGGCACACGTATTTTTTTATCGGCTGAAACGCGACTTTAAGAGGTGAAACCACCCCTCAAAGTTTCGACTCAGAATTGCTATGTCGAAAATCAGAGAAGATATATGAAAATTTCAAATTGGAAAGTTTCATAGTTTTTTTATTTACAATAACGCGGTAGGTATTAACAAAGTGTACTTACCTTGGACATTATATTATAACTTTAGACACTTTGTTTATAACAAAAATATTTTTTACTGCTTTATTTTACGACTGATTAAAATTTTCATAATAACAAAAAATGACGAGCATTTTATACCAAATCCATTGGTATAAATATATTTATGAAATTCCCTCCTACAGTTTCGCAGATTTGTATTATTTATATCCCGCGCGCTTCGCCCAATTTACATTTGAATCAGTTGTAAACAAAATTTTGTCATAAACGAAGTGTACTTTGGACAATTTGTGAGCACCGTATTATTGGTCATAAAAGACACGAAACTTTCAAATTTGAAGAGTTTTTCAGATACTTCTGGGCAGTGGCGGATTCAGGAGCCTTTCTTGGAGGGGGCGAAATATGTAAAAGTATTTAAGTACATTTTTGAACCTTCTTTTACAAGATTTAAAATTTGCTTGTAATTTGTATTTTAATATCTTTATCTGATACTATAATCTAAATAATTAAAATCACATTAATTATTTATATCGAATAGTACACAGTGTCATAATATTTTTTATTTTATTACTCTTTGGGGGGGGCGATCGCCCCTATCGCCCCCCTCTGGATCCGCCCTTGCTTCTGAGTCGAAACTTTGAGATGTGGTTTCACCCCTTAGGGCCTTAGGGGTCGTCCTTAAATTACGTAAGGCTTTTTTGGGGGGGAAGGGGTCGCGAATTTCTTACGTTTTCTTACCAGGAGGCGGGGGGGGAGGTACCGCCTTACGTAATATTTGTTAACCTAACTTTCAATAAATACAAATTCTAATTCACTTCAAATTCTAATCACTAATGTTTTAGAAAAGTAGTTTTAGTTTAAGTTTCCCGAAACTGAATTAAATGAATTATATAAACCTTTAAAAGAATTTTAGTAACTGAAAAAAATTCAATGTAAAAAATACAATATGCAATATCAAATCTTATGAATTATTTTACCGGGTGAGGGAGGGAGTAAGAAATAGCCAAAATTACCCTTACGTAATTTAAGCACACCCCTTCCTTGCCCTTCTTTGTAAGATCCTCGATTTGTCTGAAATTCAAATTTACTTATCGGAAAAATTTTAATTATGCATTGAAAATTCGATAACAGCCATCTTGTTGTTATGTTTCGAAATTGCCATTTCTGTTTCTATTATCCTTCATTTTAATTCCATAGGAATATGAACAGCAGCATTCAGACTGTTTATTTTTTTCATTTTCTAATTTCTAGAGTGAACATTTTTTTCTCCTTTTCGAAAAGGAGAAGGGGCATTCAGTGGAGACGATCGAAGATGGTCAATGACATTTAGGAATCCGTTGCTACTTAGAATTCTAATCTGTTTTAATAGCTGCGTGTTAAGTAAAACTAAACTTTCTACTTGTTTATATTGTCACACGCTAGCGTTTAGCGCGTGCTGGTGAATACAAAGGGGCTAATAGTTCTTGCCACTTTGACGCTTGTCCCCTTTGCCGTTTTTATGCAACAACCAGTTCCTATCCGCGACGCAATATTATTTGCGAATCTCCGTGTGACAAATATTTGTCAACGACAAATAAAGTTTGTTTAAACATTCTTCCGTATATTTTCCAATATTTTTATTTAAAGAAAGGTCCTTAAGTTTCTCTCAAGCTTAATTTTAATGCGTACTATATATATATATATATATATATATATATATATATATATATATATATATATATATATATATATATATCAATACTTGTAATAAAATATATTTACTATCATAAATATTTGTCATTAGAATTTATTATTTTTTATTTTGTTTGTATCTAAATCGAATACCAGACGTAACTACTGTGATTTCAGTTTCGTACAAATTTTTTTATACATGGGTATATTCAACACTTTATTAATAAAAGTTTATAATATTTGGTGATATGGTAAGAATATAAAGTATGGTATAAAAATCGTTTCCAAACGTACATTCGCGGTATTAATTTAAATGTATTGGAAAAGCACTAAAGTTTGCATTTTTTAGAATGCTGGAGCCATCTGTCGGAGAAGTAGTCGGTGCAAAGCACTAAAGTTTGCATCAACGAATTAGTAGCGACATCTATACAATACATAGTAGACGGAACCGATGCATTTCTCTGTCCCGGCACAGACGAGGTATACCTCGTCTGTGGTCCCGGGTTTGGGGAGTCTCCTTACCATTTTAGGGTCACATCCAACGTTACCAAGAGAGTCTCGAAACAGATTGTAACGCTACGCGTGGTAGGAATTGGAACTCAACACGGGTAAAATTAAGTGGTTCGAAACGCGCGATTTACAAATGCTTCTATCACTGTAATACTTTAAAAATAGTCTTATAAGCGTAGTACGTTCAACGGAAGAGAAAAAAGGTTCCCGACAAAACGGAAGAACATTCGCCGTTTAACCTTCCTGTTCTGTTCGAGTTTATTTAACGCAACACAAATTTCATTCGCTCGTTACTTGTGACACGAGTGCATTAATGTTCTTTAAGAGTCCAACACAGTCACATTTTAGTAAATAATATGAACATTATTTACTAAGTAATTTATGCACAAACGATTTTGCTTTTAAAACTATGCACATAATAAATTATTGGTACTTTTCATTTATATTTAGGAGATGCATATTAAATCCAAACTACACTATGACTATTTTCATTCATGTTTAAAAAAAAATAATACCATGAAATAAATATTAAAATATTTAAAAACACCATTTCCATGAAATAATATATCCATTGCTATACTCTAACTGAAGTGTCCAACGAATATATAACTTTAGCCACAAATATAATACATTCATTGTAATTTGCACTTTTGCTATACTATATACAGGGTGTCCAAAAGCGATAGCATGCTCTCAAACACAATTCCATTTTGTCAAGGGAAATTAAAATTAAAAATTGGTCAATTAACACCAACATTAACAAACCTTAAACCTACCTAAATCAAAATTAAAAATAACAAATCTATAAGAAAAAGTGCATAATAAAACAATCGATATTTTTATTTTGTACTGACCTCTTAGATTAAACCAAAGTAAACGACGTCCCCTTTTAACAAAATAATACAGCCTGTAACGTTTAACGCGCCAGAACACTACCGTCAGAAATACTGGAAGAAGCAATACTAAACGAAATCGGAACTGAACGCTCGCTTATATCTGCAAAATATCCCAACGAGAACCTTCGATTCGCAAAAAAATCTCCATGGTAATGTACCAAGGCAACTAGTCTGTATGCTGGTGTATGTTTATGCTAAAAAGACATATCCCGAGGGATTACGTAATTTGCGCAAAAGACGAACAGAATGAGGAGAGAGGAGTCAAAGATCATTTGTCACTGCCAGGCCGAATACACATCGAAGGGGCCGAGTGTCGCCTAGAAGGGACGGTTCTTTTGTTCCCCTTCGGTATGCGCTCGGCAGGTGCACGTCGAAGAGAAAAAATAACACCTAGGACGTTTCAAATGTTTCCGCCTTCCAGGTCAAAGAATCTGATTCCTCGAAACCCTGGAAATGACGGCCAAGGGCCAAAGTAAACGCCTAAGACCATGACCGAACGAAACTTTGGGGGTTACCTGCAATTTAGAATTTATTACACCCTAGCTGGGCCCATAAATGGAAAACTGCAGTGTAAATAAAGTGGCGAAAGTAAATTTAACAGCTTAAAAGAATTGAACAATTTTAACGTAATATGGGGTGTATATTAAATGCAATATAATTACGTAACATCAACATATATAAATGTAATACATAATGCACTCATATGAAAGACAAAACATATTCGTTAAGTGCACGTTTAATGAAATAAACCAGGTGGCTGAGGGATCTGCATCAGGAAATATATTCCTGAAACAGTTTGATTTCTCTTATATTAATCAAACGATTTAAAATGGTAAATACTTCCTGTTTTCCCGCATCAAGTATAAAGCTCGTAAAAAGTCGCGATAATTGATCTCCAAACGGCCACCTCTTTCAATGGAGAAACATTTGTGCACAGCGTCCAATTCTCTGTTACTAATTAATTGCAACATACGCCTCACAGAAAGTACTTTTACCAAGCACTCCTTCGAAACTGTGCCAACATTTCCCTTGTCGTAGTTCTGTAATTAAAAAATCATGGCATTTACTACATTTCGGTTTACATTCATTAGAGAGTTCGACAGCCATCTGGACTTGTAACATTCAATAGCAGTTTCTTATAGGTTTTCGTGCGCGGAAAACGAATCCGCAAACCGTTTGTCGCCATCACCCTCAGTTTTTGAGAAATTCGATTTTGAAGAAAAAATGCAAATTTTCAACTTTGAACATTTTTTGTGTCGAAACCGTAATACTTATTCGGTTGCTTGTTGCGTCAAATTATTCTATGAACCCTCCTGAATACAACGATATAAGTTATTATTGCATTACGAACATTTAAATATGTTTAAACAACGATTGAAGGGGAAAGGACACCCGAAATGAACGCATTTTTGAAGATATTTTTCAATTTATTTCGAAAACTAAGGGTCTAGGAGGAAATCTGACTATTCCATGAGATGCAGCAGACATTTTTCCTTCGGAAGGCATCAACAGAAGTGGTAAGTTATGTTTCGTTTTCAACACAGAAGCGAAAGAGTTTGGCAAAACAGGCGGCGCCGACAGTGGTAGTCAACGGCGGCGCGCGATCCACTGCCGCTCAGCGTAAAGGTTGCCGTTCCAATAGGCGGCTGGCGACTGCGGCTGGCGACTGCGCCACTAGTGCAAGGGAGAAACAGACACATACTTCTCCCTTACACTAGTGGCGTAGTCGCCAGCCGCAGTCGCCAGCCGCCCATTGGAACGGCCGCGCATGACCACCACTGGTCGACGCCGCACGTTTTGCCAAACTATTTCGCTTCTGTGTTGAAAACGAAACATAACTTACCACTTCTGTTGATGCCTTCCGAAGGAAAAATGTCTGCTGCGTCTCGTGGAATAGTCAGATTTCCTCCTAGACCCTTAGTTTTGGAAATAAATTGAAAGATATCTTCAAAAATGGGTGCATTTCGGGTGTCCTTTTCCCTTTAATCGTTGTTTAAACATATTTAAATGTTCATAATGCAATAATAACTTATATCGTTGTATTCGGGAGAAACCGAATAAGTATTACTGTTTCCACACAAAAGATCAAATTTGAAAATTTGCAACTTTTTTCAAAATCGAATTTCTCAGAAACTGAGGGTGATGGCGACAAACGGTTTGCGGATTCGTTTTCAGGGGACGAAAAGCTATAAGAAACAGCTATTAACTGTGTTATTAACGAAAGCCTAACGTTCCCAAGCTGAATTATTACTAATTGAAGCAATAACATTCCCGTCTCTCTCTAAATGACATAATCAATTTTTTTTAAACTATTCACACTACATAAATTAGACGCTCGGTGTATATCTTGCAACAGCGTTTTCACCTTACATTTTTATGAGCAGACACCGAAACACTTCCCTTCTTTTATAAATTCACAATGCTGACAAAAATATTTCAGTAGAAGAAAGCAAAGAAAAATTAATTTTGGGTTGTCCTTAGATCCTAAATGAAAAATAATGAAAGAATTGTCGCGTAGCATTCTCGTCTCTGATGCTCTGAGCAGATTGCAAAATTTATCCTTTAATAAAATTTAATTAACTCGCTGAAGATGAGGTCTCCTAATTATAATATTTTGAACAGCGCACGTTATACGTGTCTGCTGACCTTGAACAGCTCCCTGAGGTTCGGCTCCTGCACTCTGGACAGCTTATCCATCGCCGTGGTAGCTGTGTGCCTCTCATCGAAATTCAAGAATGTCTTGGGAGACGCTTCCGATGGCACATGTTGCACGGGTACTAAAAGTGGGGCTCGTTCTAAACTTCCAGTAGCTACAGCTTCCTCGACCACGTCCCCGAATTTTACGTAATCCACGAAATTCGGCCTTCGCAATTATAATAATAATAAATCATGTTTATTGTACATCGATAAGAAAAAAAAATGCAAAGTTCAAAATGTAGCGTATTGCGGAATACTTTACATTAAATACACAAAATTAAACATTGAATCATCAAATTAAAATCGTTTCCTTTGAATTTTGCTAATCTGATTAAGGGGTGATGCTCAGTCAGGAGGCCGAAAAATGGGTGGTCTTTAGAATTTTTTTACTCGAAAGCTATAACACATTTCTCAAAAAATCTTTTTTCCTTTTAAGGATTGCATCTAGTACCGTGCATTGTAATTTTTTTATTTAAAAATATTTACCAATAACTAAGTTATTGTCCATCACTCGAAGATTCTCTAAAATAAAAAGGCTTCTGCGGTGACCACTGCTGCTCGAAAGTCGATCATCTAAAATAAAAAATTCAAAAGAATTTACTTATTATATTATATTATCTAGTATTTGAACGAAGGATTTTTCGAAATATTCATTTGGGAAAAAATGGCTGATGTTTAAAATAAAAGTTTCAATTTTTATCATAAATCTTGCCTGATTTTCGTCAATTAAAAGAAAACTATAACTAGATAATATAATATAATAAGTAAACTCTTTTGAATCTTTTATTTTAGATGATCCACTTTCGAGCAGCAGTGGTCACCCTTTTTTTGAGAGAACCTTCGAGTGATGGACAATAACTTAGTTATTGATAAATATTTTGAAATAAAAAAATTACGATGCACGGTACTAGATGCAATCCTTAAAAGGAAAAAAGATTTTTTGAGAAATGTGCTATAGCTTTTGAGTAAAAAATTTCCAAACGCCACCCTTTTTCGGCCTCCTGACTGAGCATCACCCCTTAAGAAGCAGAAGTGTCGTTTTGAATGAACATTTATGTAAGCTGATTATTTAAATGGATTCTCTTTTGTTAAATATTTCATTCGAATAATATTTATTAATGACACATCATAGATTATTCTACTATATCAGTATCAATATATTTAAATCAATAATCTAAAGTTAGTGTGACAAATGTGTGGTATTTGAATAAATATTATTCGCATTCTTTGCTATTCGAATGAATTCCTATTCAATTAAGATTCTATTCATTTGTAGCAAATAAAAGCTTGTTCGTTATTCGAATAAAATTCTGTTCAACTTTGTTAAACAGTGAAATTTCATGCTATAGGAATGTCAATGAGTAAAATTTCAAATTATAAAGGAGAGGTTGGAGAATATTTCGGGATTAAGATTATTGCAGTCTAAAATTGTATATTATATAAGTCATTAAAGTTCCCAACATTGTAGGACACAAAGTTGTACCTAGACATCACGGCAATCCATCTTTTATTGTTTCGAACTCAGGTAAAATTTTCGTACCTGAAGGGTGTTTGGAAAACGTCCATAATCGTTCCCATCTCTGCGCAGGTCAAATTACAACGTAACTGGTCAAGCCCACGCATAAATTCTGTCCTTCTTATGGCAAGCTCGTTGTGGACATCGTATGGACGCATAAATTCCGTAGCCTTCGTATAAAAGGGGCAAGTTAAGTGAACTTACTATACACGAAACGAAAAGATTGGCTATAAAGAAAAATTATTCGAGTCTCAAATGTTTTACGTGTAACAATTACTATATTTATATTTAATATCCAATATTAGTAATTTTAATTAGTAATTAATATTTAATAATATATTCAATAATTGATATTTAGTGATAATATATTTACTGATAAATATAAATTGCCTGCATCATCTGTAATTAACTATAGACCAAAAATAGTTCACCTTCACCCTTTCCCGTACTACTTTCGCTTTAATTTTCGCTAAAATCAGAACAATATTTGTCTCGTCAGCGCCGACTACTGGTGACGGTTTCTCGGCATTAATTTTTTTCTTCTCTTCAAGCATAGAGAGATACACAGCTTCCTCAACCGGTCGCGCCTCCAATTCCTCCAAAAACCAAATATAATTGAAGCCCAATTCGTCATTGTATCTCTGCTCCAACGAAAATCCCTCTTCTGGCGAAAGTAACACCGTCGCGGTCGTTAATACCTGACGCAGTTGGGAACGCGATACATGTCCGTTGTTATGCCTAATTCAAAAAAGCAAACCACGAATTTGACAATTTGTGCTCTCAAATTCGTACGAAAATTTATCGCTTTCCTGCTGTATTAACAATTTATGTGCCTCGCGTTATCAAGCAAACTTACGCTAAGTGCCCATCTTTTTCAAAATTTCCAAACAAATTGTTGATTCCTCGACTACACATTGGATGCAGGGTCCATTTTTGCTCAAACTTTCATTCATACACACCTCACAATGAAATTTCATATTAGCATCTGAGCCAGTGGCGGATTTAAGGATGTATCGGACGTACAATATTAGACAAAAGTATATGAAATTTGAAATACTTGAATGTCTACGTCTCACGCATAATAAATCTAGATTTAAGGAACTCGAACGACAGTTGGAGTCTTATTTTTACTCCTAGGAAGATTATTTTTCACTTTACAAATGCTTTCTCAGGCATTATTTGCTAAACTTTTGCCAGTGAAAATGCCCCGAATTCACAATTTTCTCAAGTTTATAATTTATTTCTTTAAAACGGTGTGGTGAAAACAATTGAAACTTGGCAGATATTTTCATCTACCCATATACTACGTGTAAAAAAAAATTGAAAACATTGGTACCATTTCTTCAACATTTTTTCAGCGGTTTTATCTGTCAAGATCGTCTCTTTCCATAAGAGTACGTGTAAAATCAGTGAAAATTAAAATCGTTATAACACAGTAACCGTTTAGTGAATTTGTTTAAAATTTTTGGAGCACATCAGGAAGATTAAAAATAACAATCTCACAAATTTTCATCAACATGGTAGATTTTGAAGATAGGTCCGATACATCCTTAACAGGACGGCTGATGATAGGTCCGATACATCCTTAACAGGACGTTTCCGCCTAGGCCCCTGTACAAAAGGCCCCGCAGGGCCCCATGACCGAAAAAAAGTATGATTAGTTATAGGTATCCAAACACTACATTTTTTTCGTACTACTACACTTAGCCCATTTTTAGTAAACTACCTCTTCATTTTCCCGAAAAAATGAGCCCCTGCCCAGAAGGCCCCCTAGGGCCTTATCTTAAAACAAAATTATGTTTTTAACCACGCTATAAATTTTTCCTGTACTACTACACTTAACCCGTTTTATTAAACTACCTCTTCATTTTCCCGAAAAATGGGCCCCTGTGCAAAAGCCCCCCTAGGGCCCTATCTTAAAAAAAAATTATGATTTTAACCACACTCTATTTTTTCGGTACTACTACAGTTAGCCCGTAATAGTAAACTACCTCTTCATTTTCCCGAAAAATGGGCCCCTGTGCAAAAGCCCCCCTAGGGCCCTATCTTAAAAAAAAATTATGATTTTAACCACACTCTATTTTTTCTGTACTACTACAGTTAGCCCGTAATAGTAAACTATCTCTTCATTTTCCCCAAAACATGGGCCCCTCAGAACGTTTGCCACATGGGCCTTTTTTTCTTAAATCCGCCACTGATCTGAGCTTATAATCTAAATTCCTTATCTTCCTCCAGAAGTAATACTATGGGCCCAAATGGGTCCTGTATCAGCCAGTCAAGGGTGAATAACTTCAAAGCTTCACCTTGTATAATAAATACAATAAAAATTGTTCAATAGTGCCGTTATCTCTGCGACGAATACAAAATAAAATCGAATTCTTTGGCACATTTGCAATGGCGCATTAAAATCGCAGACAGCGCGGCAGGTAAAGTGTTAAAACAGAAATAGGAAATGCGTATACCGATCGTAATCCTTGAAAAATTGTTTCAACAAAATTCTCCTCTCATTCACGCGATTTCGAACTTTTTGTAAAGTGTCTTCACAAAGCTCTCTGATGCTCTTCGGCTCGCATTGCCAATTCTTGGCTCCTCGCCTAGGTAATTCTGCTATCTCTTTTGGCGGCGATTCAATTCTCAAGTTCGGCAACTTTTCAAGTTCCTTGACAGTAAACACTAAGGATGAAATGCAAATAGCGCCATAAATCTGTGCAGGTATAACGAAGACGAAGAACCACGCGTGGAACGTGTCAAAAGTAAATTTGCGCGATAAATTCAAGGAGATTTGTCCGCGAAAAACTACCTTGATCGACGTCGTCTTGAAATGTACGCCAAGAAACACGGTCCGGGTCGTTTGGATCTTTGTAAAGCGCGATCAGAGCGGCGAGTTCCGTTTCCGCAAGATAGAGGCGCCCCAGACTGGAAATCTGAAGAGTATCTAATCCTCTTCTAAATTGTGATATCGTCACTTTCCCAGCGTTCAGTGGGTCATAGCTCTATTATCATTCGTATCTGTTAACTTCCCATACATTACTTTACACGCATGCACAGAAAATCCGTGGATTATGCATCTCGATAACAAAAGCATCGACTGCATCCTCAGAAGTTGATTTTTTAGAAAAAAAGGGCTTGTTCGAAAAAAAAAGTTATTCCACAATTTCAACTCGTTTGTACATAAGCAAGTATCTCATAATTGTATTTGAGCCGCAGTTACTGCTGAGACATTCCACGCGAAATCGGACACTTCTTGGAGTAACATTTCGGATGTGGCTGAAATTTGAATATGTTGTAGTCTTGAGGGATATATAAAAATATCTCGAAGGATTTTTGACAATTTTGAAAAATGTCGATTTTACAGCTGTTTGAAAGTAAGTGCTAACTTTTTTTTCAATAAATTATAACTATGGAAGTAGTAAAGGGATGAAGATGAGGTTTACGGCGATTTGCAGAAAAGACATTGAAGTTTTAAGAAACAATTATTTCAGTTTAAAAAACAAATTTTTTTAACCATTTTTGTGCAATTACACAGGCGACGCAGCGTCAACTTTCGGCAATTTTTACAAGGCCAATTTTAAAATGCCCATATTTTTGGCAATTAGACCATGAAGGAGAAGGATAGAACTATATTCTGTTTTTTTCTCAGATTTTTTAAATCGCGCCCGTTGTTAAAAAACTGCATTTGTTTAAAATGATTGCACAAAAATGGTTAAAATAATTTGTTTCTGAAACTGAAATAATTTTTTCTTAAAGCTTCAATGTCTTTTCTTCAAATCGCCGTAAACCTCATCTCCATCCGTTTACTACTTCCATAGTTATAATTTATTAAAAAAAAGTTAGCACTTACCTTCAAACAGCTGTGAAATCGACATTTTTCAAAATTGTCAAAAATCCTTCGAGATATGTTTATATATCCCTAAAGACTACAACATATTCAAATTTCAGCCACATCCGAAATGTTACTCCAAAAAGTGTCCGATTTCGCGTGGAATGTCCCTGCTGCATTGTATCAATTCTCAGGGCCGTTCCTCGGTTTTGGCCGCCCCGGTGCAAACACAATATTACCGCCAGTATTAATTTAATATTTTTTAATTAAGAATTTCATATGCAGTGTTTACTTTTATACCTATACTAGTGGCGGACGAAATCGTGGAAATTCCCGAAATCAGCAATTTTCGACCTTATTCTGCGATCTTTAAAGGTTTGTAGATCAGAGCAACGTTAACCGATTTTAATGAAATTTTAGGCATGTATACAACTTACTTCAATCTACAAACAGGTTTTTTGAATTTTCATTACAGGCTCAAAAATTTTTTTTGAAAAAAACAACCTTTACTATTTTTGTTAATAGTCCGACCAATTGCATTTTTTTCAAAACGACGAAACACGTCTAAGTAGCAAACTAATCCTTCTAGCTTCTCAAAAAAACCTCATGTCGTTTGGACTAATTCTAAAAAAGTTATGTGATTTTAAAAGTTGTAAACTTTCTTTCGTCCGCCACTGTATATACATAATTTTAAACAGTTATCATGCAAAAGAGTTTCGATTATTATTCTTGTTAGTTAAAACTTTACAAATAATAAATGGCCTGCGGCCGCCCTTAAGTTTGGCCGCCCAGGTGCGGGGGCACCTTCTGCACCCCCGCCAGGAACGGTCCTGTCAATTCCTGCGATTAGTTAGATGCACTTGTATTTAATGGATATCCAAGCTTAGATTATTTATTATTCTACATTTTCGACATATTTCTTCGCGAAGAATTGCCTCCCCCCCTCCGCAATTGTACCAATAACAAAATGACCCTACAAAATAATTTCAAAATACAACTTCCACAGTATTAGAATGTGCAACAAAATTAAAAAAAATACTTAAATTTATCAACCTTAGTTTTCCATATAAAGAATTATCCCCCTATAGTTGTACAAATTACAGACTACGCTTATAGGAATTACAAATAAAATTTCTACCCTATTAAAGTGCTCAAACAGAATATAAAAATATACTGGAAACTGTTAACGTTATTTTTCCATAAAGAATCACTCCTTTGCGTCTGCACTAATCGCAGGCTACCCTTGCAATTATTCTATAATAGTATTGTTATAAAGAAGGTGTCACGACATACCCTACCTTGAAAAAATCTAAAATACGTATTCGGTTCTGAAGAATGTGTCTTTGAATACGTTGCATCACGTCCACCAATGGCATCAACTCTCTGCGCTCTTCCATCACTGGGTGAAACACTGTTTGCTTTCCAAACACTTTGCTAGGGAGGAGTCTACCAATTTCCGGTCGTGGCAGTTTCGGCAGCTCGGCCGTGATAATTCGGCCAGGGAACTGGTCGAGCAGTTTCTTTCCGACGGATAAGACAACAAATATTTACCAGAATTCTTTTCAATTATATAAATAACGACTGCTAATAAAGAGCACAGTGGGAAGCTATTTACTCCATCGAGAGCCAGCATTCCATGCTTGTCCATGTAAGTTTGTGCTTCGTCGACAGCTTGCAAAAACGCCACATAATTTATCGTGTAAGCATCCTTCGCGAACCTTTTTATGAGCAAACAAAACTCTTCGGAATCGACGATGATATCCAGGAACTGGAGTATCCGTCCGAAATGGGAGAAAGTTACGGTACCAGCGTTCTTCGCTATCTATAAGTAACAATCGGTGACGAATCGTATAATAACAAACAGTACGTCGACGATCAGGCCCGGTGCAGACGAGCGGTTTGCGGCAATCTGCCGCGCGCGTTTTAGCAGAACAAGATTTATATGAAGCTGTTCACATGGGCCGCAAAGTTTTGCAGCTACTAACATGGGAACATCCCGAACCTGAAATTTCTAAAAATTCTAAAACTTTGTAAATATATAGAGAATTACCTCCTGATTACAACGGAATTTTTGTTTGCTGCCCAAATTCACTCTAAGGGTGTGTAAATTGACCCCTGAAAATCCGGTTATTTTCTGATTTCGTGTTATAAATCGTGAACTGTAAAATATTTTTTTTCCAAACGCTAGATCGAATTAAAAGAAGTAAGTTTTGTCTTGAAACTTTTTTTCTATCTGTTACAGTTCGCGAGTTATAACACAAAATCGGAAAATGGCCGAATTTTCAGGGGTTAATTTTACCCCCTCCGAGTGAATTTGGGCAGCAAATAAAAATTGCGTTGTAATCAGGAGGAAATCCCCTACGTATTCACAAAGTTTCAGAATTTTTTGAATTTTCGGGTTCGGGATCTTCCCTCGTAAGCGGTGTGTTTGCGTTCGTTTTGACGAACGCAGGCATTGCTTCACCGCGAGTGAACGCAGCGACAAACTGCCGTAAACCGCTCGTCTGCACCGGGCCTCAGGGACGTTCGACGACTCGAAGATTCCAAAAAAATGGAAACTTTGCAGAAGTGTGGTTCAAGTGATGCTAATAACGAAACCATTTATTGTTTCGCTATGAAACGGTCACAGGAGTGAAATCACCCCCTCAGAGAAATAAAATTGTGACTTTTCATATTATCACGAATATCTGCAACACCGTAAAATATATCGAAAAAATGTTCGATTCAAAGTTTTGTGGTGTTTGAGATCCAACAGTATGGTGATTGAGAATTTTCTTTGAATTAATATTTTAAGAGCTGCACACGTACTAACTCATAGTCTTGAAAGTAAGGTCTCAACACGAGCCTCCTGTTGTTCACCGAAACAGCAATTTGAGTGATGATAAGACATAATTGTCGATGTTCGGTTGCACTCAATCGATTCACATGCTCCGGATCTTCCCATTCCAAACCGGTTACGAGCGGTTTGTTCTTATCGAATTCAGGAACTGGGGAGAAAGTAGCGACATGCTTGTACGCACATGCGTTTCGTTATCCTCTGTAGCAACGTTAAAACTGTACACTGAGGTCGGATTTGGCCGAGCGATTTCTTCAAACCTTTGTGATTCTCAAGATCATAAATGGCTTGAGACAAACAGAGAATTGCAGGATTCTTCTTACTTACATCCTATTAGCAATTCTTATAAAATATTTTAGCAAAATAGCAGTGTTGAAAATATAGTAAAAAAATTGAAAAATAATTTAAGACAGCTGAAAGTGACAGAAATGAATTTTTTTCAGATTTTAGATGCGTGATAAGTAGACAAATTATTGGAGCATAAGTGACCGCAATGTACAAATCACGTCACGACTCGGATGGCGTACAGTTCTGGGCTTAATATTTTATACTATAGTTAGAAGATACGTGCACTGTCCACGGTTGAATATTTGGAAGAGGATTATACCAGGAAACGAATTTCGTGTGGACGTTGAGTTCAGTTAACGGTACTGGGTCAGGTATACCGGTCAAATACGAATTCCTTTCCTTCTAGACAAGCTATATAGTATACAGGGTGAGTCACATAGCTCGTCCACGTCCGTTCTACGAAAAAGTGTTTTGTGCAGAAATTGGACGGTATCGAAGGGAACGTACGATGCTGACAGGGCCGGCGGCAATCATGCAAGTTATGGGCGCATAAGGGCGCCAGCCGAAGGGGGCGCTAAAAAAACATGTCGCACGCTTAATAATAAAGGAATCCAACTCCCTCATAAACAAAATGTAAACGTAATTATTTATTTTTGTACTCCGTAAAGGCGAAACATGTTAAATAGGAAACAGGTGCAAAAATTTGGAGCGCCAAAAATTTTCTTGCATAAGGGCGCCAACTATCCTCGCGCCGTCCCTGGATGCTGAAACGGTTTTTTTCCAATAACCTATTTGTTTACGAGATATCAATGTGAGGATGAATTTTTTAAATAAAATGCGTGCCTTTTTGTATCTAAATTTTAAAGAGCAGTGAATTTTACATGAAGTATTAAGCTAATTTGTCCGAAACCTAATAATCGGGTAGATATTTTTAACAACGTTGTTCAAGGTCTCACTACTTACCTAACAATTATAGTTACAGTACGGGCTCAAAGCGATGTCCGTTGACTACTATACTCCTGTTATTATTATTATATTTGGAACAAATAAAACGTAATACTTTTTTATAGAAAATTCACTATTCTTTTAAATTTCATACTTTAGCAGTTACTCGGAGCGGACAAGTTTTGTAGTTCACCCTGTATAGTACCAAAATCTTCTGTATTTCCACGATCCATTCTTTCAGAATTTACAAATTCTCTTAGAATAACAAATAACAATGACATTTTGTTAGAAAAAATGTCGACTCTTCGGCATTCATAAAAAAGTACAATACGTAAACACTCGTATGAAACCCGACGAACGGGGCTGGCGGCGGGCGTAGGACGCGTTGCGGACACTATTCCGTGCGGCCGATGCCGCGAGTGAGAAACCTCGAGAGCAAGCGAGAGGGAACGAAACAGTTCACACGAAGTTGCCGTCGACTCTTTCGTTCCCTAGCGCTCGTTCTCGGGTTCTCTCACTCTCGAGTCTCGACCGAAGGATTCCAAGAAATGGTGGAGATAGTCACCGGGCGTACTACGCATGGTAAACACGGGACTATAACGAGGATTTACCCATTTTCTAAAAATTGACTATAAATTACGTGGTATGAATTATGAATTCAATAAAAGAACGAATAAGGAATAAAGGAATACATAAATAAACATATACTATATTTTATCTAAGTTTGTGCTACAAACTTATACATTCACGTAATACAAAAATGTAAAAAATATTGTACTAAGATTGATGATATTGTGTTGCTATGTACGTGATAGTATAATGTTATTAGGCTTGTTAACAGATCAAAATCTTATTCGAAATATTAATGCAAATAAATTAGTCATACCGCTGTCCTGAATAATTGAGACGAACTGGGTGTAAAAGATCCGGCCATCTTGAACCCGAAAATAATCAGCCAAATCGCAAATTTCTTTGTCGGATAAACCAATTTGATCTTTCAGTGGGCCAGCCAAAACCGAAATAAACTTCGACTCTGCGTATCAACAACAATGTTACATAATTCGTAGTTGAATTCACAATTAATATTCAACCTGAGTGTATACCAAAAATTAATGTAACAATAAAATCTGTATTAAATAACAAAAAAAAATCACTTTGAAAATACGTACGTAAGAGTATTTAGTGTATTTTAACATAAACGTACAAGAACATTAAAATCCTGAATGATTTTGTGTAATCTGAAAAATCGAGGTAAGGTGCAATTTGCTTGGGTGTACCTGAAATTAAGGAATTGTTTTCAGGATCCAGGGGTTTATAATAACTCCACAGATTAAAACCGACGCGGAATATCGCCGCCCGTATCTTGTTGCAAGTACGCCATACATCTCCTAGCCTCAAAATCTATGGGTAGAGCACGCGTTAGTTGGGAAGGGACAGCCGGAATATATATATATTTCCCCCTCGACATCCTATTTTAGAAAATGTAGGGGAGAACAGCTTTACCTTCTGTTCCTCGGGCATATCGACGACTGGGGGATAAGCTGTGTCACGCTAAAAATTTCCTTCTATGGATAGCTACAAATTTTGCAAGGCACGCAAGGTCCATTCGGTGACAAACAAAAAATAAACGCAACATTTATGTACAACCGTAAAGTGTTGCTTGTAGTAATTGGAATAGTTCAACATTTGCGACTGACACGAGCATTGAATCGAAAGGAGCATTTTGTAAGGGAGAGTATAAAATGTTGAATAGTTTGGGTAGAGAGAATGTCAATAACCAATACCAGATTTCAATTCATAATTGTAACGACGGGTAATAGAGAGCAATGTTAATTTTTAAATGTTTGTACATATTGCTAAACTGGAAAATTCGAGGAGGCGAGATATTTAATCGTAACGGTATCATAACTCTACAGTGTGTGGATTTGAGACTAAAATATACAGATCGCCAAGTAGAACATAACAGCCGTTTTTAGACGCAGCATGAAGCGTCAGAAACGTGGCGACATCTACATAGACACTAGCGCCAGCCCCTAGCGTCTGCTAACACGCCTAACAATGAGAGTGCTGAATCGACGCTGCTCGTTTCCCGCTTTTATTGGCGACGCCATGAGAACCGAATTTTCTGTTTTCTGTTGAAACAATTGAATTAAAAGAAATAATCAACTGATGAATGCGAAAATATTAATACGCGACTATATGCATGTACAGAAATCAAAATAACTTCGCAAGCTATAGTTTATTGATTTCCTAGAAATAAGCACGCATAGAATTGTGGGAAGTGATGCTACTGAATGGAGCCGGATCTTGGACGAATTTCTATTGGCTGGCATGTATTACTCAGCGTTTCCAGCCATCCTCATTGGCTCTTGGTTTTCGCTCCATTCCCCACGCCCGAGTAAAATTTTCGTGTGCATGCCATTATATCCACTGTTCCCCCTTAGCATCCTGGAATGCCCGGCAGACATCGATTGGTGCATCAGGGGCGTGCCTATGCTTCGAAATTTTGATGCTTCCGTCCATCGTTATGGAAAAATACGACGCTTTGCGTAACATTGAGTTCGAAGCGACACTGGTTTCATAATTAACGATATTCACAGTAACATATATGTGACCAGACTGAATGAAAAAAAGTTATGAGTAAAATTTGGTTGATATTAGTAACATTAATCCGGTATAAAAACCAATTGACCTAAAAATGGAACAATTTTTTTTAATTTCGTCTCATGCAACACTAACACGATGAATGAAATATTTCAGATAAACGATATAATGTGATACTGTAAAAATATATAATTATTTGTTTAATAATACGTAAAGCATGCTATAAGCATCGTAAATATCTTTATGGAGTGGAATAATGTAGGACTGTTCGGAGGGGCACAAAGTATTGTAGCTACGGCACTGAGCGGTGAAATCTGATTGGCTCAGAGACGTATTAGGGGGAGGTAAAAGAGATTCCATGATGCTTTGCGCGGAATCTCCTGAGTCGAACTGAGCGCAAGTCGTAGGTCTCCCTTCTCCATTCGGCGGCCGATCAGTACGGACGTGAGAGTGTTGATAGCTCGTGCAGTGTATTTAAATTTCTGAAAAACACGATTTATAATTGTGTTTTAAGTGTTTCATTTAAAAACGGGAACAAACGTACAGTAAACTATGGCCGATCAAGAGAACAAGGACTTCAGCGAAGATATCGCCGATCAAAACTTCGAGCAGAACGGTGAAGCAGAGAACGGCGGCGGGGACGCCGCAGAAAATGGCCAAGAGTCGCAAGAGGACAGGTAACCTTTCTCCCTATTAGATACCGATATTAATATATAAAACGAACGTCGTTTCTACCAAACTACCGATCTCGATTTACTTGATACTTCTGAAACGCGGGTTTTGAATTTACAAGAAAGCTTGCATACGAGAATTCCTTTGTGCGATATCATTGTCGCGAATGACAAAATGGCGGGTGCGCGAGGTTCCCAAAATTGTAATCCATTTCCATCGATTGTAAAGCGTGTATCCCCGACATCGAAATCTACTTATTTTGCATTGCTGCGGTATGGTGAATCTCGAGGCGTTAATCGTTTTTCTTTTCGAAGCAAACCATATAAGCAATAGTGAAAGGAAAGTGAGTTGGTCAAACAAGTAGGAATGCCGGCCGCAGGTTTAGAAAGGGCGCGCCCATGCATTGTTGTAAAGGCAACTAAAGAGGAAACGATGAATCCTGCTCAGCAAAGATATTTTCCGTACAATTTCGACGCACATTGCTTGGGCTCGTTTCCCACGTTTTGTTACAATTACGTCGTATCACGTCCTCGTGTCTTTCCACACGCATAAATTCACGCGCTTGATGCGTCAAACCGGAACGTTTATTTAATATTCTACGTAAATTTAATGAGTGTGTAGATCATTCAGGGAGGGTAATGCGCAATAATATTTGATTATTTAGTACCGCCGTGACATTTACTAGAAATGTTTAATAGATTGTAAGAATTCTTGGTGGCTGGTGGCACAGCACCTCGCCTTTCCCCTTTTTCAGCGTAACGAGATCTCGAGCTGGACGATTTGCCCACCGACGAGTTTAGTCCGATGTCGATGTTGTGTACGGAACACAGTCTATGTAAATAGTTTGTAATATCACACTATTACATTCGTTCTTATTCTCTTTTTTCATTGTCACAGCATTTTGGGTTCTATACCAAAGGGATTTGACTTTTTTTTTCCTTGTATCCCTACAGCTTTGGATTCTCACAAACTCTTACATAGTTTGGGGTATGTTTTTGCAATATGGGTAAGCTATTTTTAGATTGTAACTTGTAGAACTATTTAAAACGATATCGGGGAAGAAGACGTAACCTTCAAATTTCACGCCTTTCTTTCCAGTAAATCTCGCTTGATCATGAGAATTGTTTAGTCTGCTGTTTTTTTTTCCTCTCTGCTTTATCGATGTATTACGTACTATGTCGTACGCGACGAGGTAAGAATTTGGAGGTGTGCTTCCTCTCGCCCGTTATGAAATTACTTGCGTGCGTGTTGAAGGACGTGATTTCTATGCATAAAGTAACAAAAGCAAATAACTGAAAGCCGGCATTTCTACTACCTAGTATGACTTTGATATACAAAGAGAAAGGCCAAACTAGATATTGCATGTTGTTTATTGCAAAGTTAATATAAGGTAATTCTATAAATGTAAGAACGATAAGTATACTAGTTTTAACGTTATATGTGCTGTTGTTGCGAGGTATACATATATCTGTTTGAAATTTTGTAATTTTGTGTAAACTCCTTATTTCTGCTCTCCTACCTAGTTAATTCTATTCTAGTTTTGTAATTCATGAAAAGAAAATTGCGTTTTCATCAGTGATAAAAATTTTGTACACGCCGAGCAAATAATAATTGTAATATTCTTATAGAGCGTAAAACTTTGAAAATGCATTTTTGGCCAGCTGAGTCTTCCTCATTGATTCATTGCAGCAGAATTCTGGTTAGTCAATTGTTTACGATTGACAATATGTACGCTTACCTGGGATCTGTGAACCGAACCGTGAAGCCTTACGATTGACTTCCGAGTCTGAATTATTGCGAGAAGTCTACGTCAAGTTCAAGTCCGTCATGTTCCGTCACAACACAAGCACTGGAAGTCGAGTCAATTACGTCAGATCAATAAGTCTCGCACAGACACACACTTGCCTGCTGGGTCACGCGTAGAGTAATTTCTGATCCGATGTCAATGCTGTTTGGGCGTGATCAAAGCACAGAGTCACTAGGGCCAATGCGAAAAACTCCGATAGGTCGGAATGCCATTAACCCAGTTTATGTGGCTTGGTCTGCAGGTGGCAAACGACCCAGTGCGATTATGGCGGGCGGCTCGCAACCGGCTAACCGTGACCCGACCAACAACTGATTACCGGCGAGTGACTGGTGCCTACGGTATTTATCACCAGCCCTAGATGATATATGAAAAGATCGATCTAAGTACAGACAACTATCATCACACTGCCAGAAAAGTGAAAAATATTGCAGCTTGTTACATTTTTATATGAAAAGGCTGAAAAGTATATCAGGACTTGAAACATAATATTTTGCTGATGACTAAACAAAGAAAGAGAGAGAGAGATACATATATATACATATATATGTATATACGTATAAATAAACGTCCAATATTGTGCGCATATAGATAATAAAAAAGTATCGACAAGTGGCCATCATTAACTTGTAATGTGGAATCAATTTTTTTAGCTTTTTAATAGAGTTGCAGTCTATCTACCATATGCCAATTCTTTGGGCCAATCAGCAGTCAGAGTTCAACTTGGAAAAGTTAAATCTTATTTCCTTTAGGAGCAGCTGTATGTCAACTGGAGTTGTAACTATTGTTCGGGTTCACACGAACATCGTGAAAAGTACTTTGCTCTCTCGTTGCGTTAATTTTTACTATATATTCTTTTTTTCCAAGTTTTTTCCTTTAATTTCTCTTGACAAGCACGTTTATCTGAAGTTCGAATCAAGGTCTATGTGGTGTGCAAAGCAGTCTTCTCATGGTTATTTCTCATAATCCTATGTTTCTTATTAAGGACAAACGCATATTTTTCGTATGATAAGCTTGTATCAGTGAGTTCATGTATTCTAGCAACGGTATTCTCATACTCTTGTTAATATCGTTAACTATCAAATTAAGGTAATTTTTAACTCTCGCAAAGATATTTTTATTCTTCCAAATTTTCAACTTGACATTAATGTAGGTCACTCAAACGACTGTAGAATACATTTATACACGAGTATATATTTATATTTACATCCATAAGAAGCATTTAATAAATCGTATATATTACCTATTCAATAAAATTCCTTACCAAAATGTCATTAAAAATTTATCCAGTGCCCCTTTTCCGAGTGATATTAATACTGGTCTATTACGTTTCTTGTATATTGTCAATATTAAATTTTAATAATTTAACTCATTCTAATTTTTCCAGGGGTCAAGTCAAACTCCTTTTTCAAATATAAATGGAAATGATTTGTAACAGAACTTAAATTTTTGCTTCAATCTTAGTCCTTAGAAATAAGATAAATTTCGAAGATCATTATAAAATTTATTACATTGCTTTGCAGGTCAGCTGGAGGTAACCAGGATTCGCTGAATGATAGGTACATCCGATTTTCATTACTATCTCGATACTTCGTTTATCAAGTTTTGCACGCTAGTGGAAAAAATTCAATATTGCAGTAATATACAATAAAGAAAAATAACCAGTTAATTTTAGGAGTAATAGATTAAAGCAATAACACTTCTTAATGTTGAAGTATAATTTTGAAAATAAATATTTGTAGTAGCTTGTGAGAATTTTCTTACTAGATAAAAATTTGTTTCTATAGATTTTAAAAAATTTTAATTCAGTTTCATTCAATATTGTTTCATTTTTACTTTTTGCAGGAAATTGTTTGTTGGTGGATTAAGCTGGGAAACCACAGACAGTGAGTATATTCGATTCTTTATTTCCTTCATTTACTTTCGTTTTCTTCGATCTACGAACTTGAAAACAATGATGATCTTACTTAGGACACCTTCGGATGGCTTTTGAAGTCATATGAGAGTAATTTTTGTGTACTGAGTTTTCATGTTCTAACGAAAGCGAGTGAAATAGAAATTCATAACTTTATTGTTAGTTTTTAAACAAGCGTATTAATTTGCAGAGGAATTGAGAGATCACTTCGGCGCTTACGGGGACATAGAAAGTATTAATGTGAAAACAGATCCGAATACAGGACGATCGCGAGGGTTCGCTTTCATTGTTTTCGCGAAAGCCGAATCTCTAGACAAGGTAAAGCACTAAACTACATGCTAAATAAATGGAATGTATATATATCTTCCGAATATGATGATACTCTAAAGTCAGTTCTGCTACTGAGTGATATTGAAGACATTCCATTTTCTGACAATCGTATAATAAATTAAATTTCTCAGCTGTACAAATCGCGCGGCGCAATCTCATAGAAATAATTTACATTTCCAGATCATGGCGGCTGGTGACCATGTCATCAATAATAAAAAAGTGGATCCTAAAAAGGCGAAAGCCAGGCACGGCAAAATCTTTGTCGGCGGCCTATCAACAGAACTGTCTGACGATGATATCAAGAACTTCTTCTCCCAATTTGGAACTGTAAGCACTTTCATCATCACCGCCTCCTCGTACCCCAAGTTCCTCGCCAAACTTTCCGATGAAAATACATTGGAATTTAATCTTCTGTTTCAGATCGTCGAAGTTGAAATGCCTTTCGACAAGACAAAGAACCAAAGGAAAGGGTTCTGCTTCATTACGTTTGAATCGGAACAAGTAGTGAACGAATTGTTGAAAACCCCCAAACAGACAATCAATGGTAAAGAGGTACGTTTAAGGACGAGAAATGAAACTACAGAGTATCCCGGAGCACATCATTCCAGGCACTGTATTGGAATAATCCTACATTTGCGCATAGGTGGACGTGAAGAAGGCCACACCAAAACCAGACGGTATGGGAGGCATGCGCGGCGGTGCTGGTGGTCGAGGTGGTCGTGGCGGTAGAGGAGGTAGAGGACGTGGCTTCGGCGGCCAAGGCGGCTGGGGACAAGGTGGATACGGCGGCGGTTATGGCGGCGGTTACGGACAGGGCGGTTATGGCGGTGGCTATGATGGATACGGAGGAGGCTACGATTATTACGGCGGTGGGTACGGCGGCTATGGTGGTTACGACTACAGTGGATACGGTAATTTTATTGATTATTATTAAAGAACTTACACGCGCTTATCGCTGTGTAGGGCTATTTCGAAGAGTTTGGTTTTTCCATTTTATAATAATCAATAGCAGAAGATTATCTGCTGCTACCGTCCCAGTGTATTCGGCAGACGATAGCATAACTTTAAAATTATTGTAAGTTACATCTATTGTGTTCAACCTATCCATTCTTCCTTGTGCATTTCTCCGTCACTCTTGACACCCGAATTTATAGAAAGTTCTGTGGGACCGTGAAATCATCGGTACCCACCGGACGGATCTTGAAAATTCTATCACATACACATGCTCTCAGATATTCGAAATATGCTGCATGGACAAAGGTAGTTCTCGGGATATATCTGTTCAAAAGTGCTCGACTCTTAGACTTTGGAATATCTCTTTTCCTTTTCGATTATTCAGTTGTAAAGTTTAAGCGGCTGGAAAATTAGTGAGAATTAACACTTTTCTTTTCATTTAAGATCACATACTTTTGTAGCTATACAGTTTGGGAATTGAAAATGTTTTCCTACATTAGTTCTTCGAGATAGGGGCGGGAGGTATGATTATTACTTGATCATTTACAAATACCATGCTAAATATTAATACCGTTTCAGAATAATAAAATCCATCCTATAACGAGTGTCTAGTAGCTGAAGCATATATATGTGACCAGAGATTTTCGATTAAAAATTTCTGAAACAATCTGACTCAAAGATATCCTGTAACCTGCGATCCCTAATTCTTTGCTTCGAGTAAGACGTGTCTTACATATAATTTTAATTTCTATTACATAAATTCAAATCGTCTGCCTCAGTATAGTACTACCTCGTAGTACGTTAATGGAATGACTAAAATTGGTATTGTATTGTATCGTACGAGATACGATACAAGTTGTGTGATATTAAAAATAACTGACGCTGCAGGGTGAGCGCGCTGGTTTGCAGGCGGATCAGCGGGAATTCTTATTCTTAAAGCTACTCACCTTATTAATTTATTTGAAACCGGTAACGCATTAGTTTTTATAAACATGGTTAAAGATATCGTTTTCCAAGTGTTAATATTTCTAAACTCATGGATGCTATATCGAATGTTGAAATTATTTTAACGAAGTGAACCAGCAGCTCAAATACGCAGGAGCTACGTTCGGATTATGTTCCTTCGCTCTAGAATACGCTACTATACGTGCAATTTTTTTTTTTTTAATTCGAGTATAGTGGGGCAGTATTTAAAGTTTTAATGAATGATTCAACATAATCCGAATAGTGAATCCCTACTTCCAGAGGGTTGGCTGTTTTTGAGCTGTGACCAACTAACCAATTTATTCTAACAATTTGCTAAGTTATATTCTTGGATGCTTTATAAATATTTACCTTATATATACATATATATACACACATACATGCGAATGAATATAACATTAACAATAAATTCAAAAAAGCAGGACCATATAATATGTAACAGTGAATGTGTGAAGACGAACATTACATTAGAGCAAAACTGTTTATAGCTATCTTTGCTAGTATATTTATGTTGTATATACAGAGATAAAAAAAAGTTCTATGCAACAATTCTTTTCATCCTCTCTTGGAAAAACAGTCGTATTTAACGTCAATATCGATTACAGATAAAAGTTACGAACGGAAAATTTCTTAACGATAGGTGTTACAGATAAAAGAGTATTAATATTTCATACGTTCACTGATTGATGTCAGTGAATCCGTGGAATAAATTAATCCTTTTACATGTTCGGTTCTTACCGTGAATTCTGCAGACTCGCTGACTTCAAACACACGCAGTCACTGTAACATAATTATATGTTTTAAGATGTGTAGAGAACATTAAAGCAAAACTACACAGGACGAAATGTCGTATGAAATGGTATATTAAAACCTTCGATCCTTGCTTTTTTTCAAGTCCTGCCACGTTTCCCGATATGCATGTCTCACATGTTTCCACATTTTCACGTAACCACCTCATTCATATAAATTAACACACGCCTTTTCGATCTATAACGAGTTATTAACAATTGCATTTATTGTGTTCTGACTTGGTCCTTTTTTTATTAATTGCTTTCTATTATCTTCAGCATGATTTTGTTTGCTCGTCGTTCGTAGGAATGAACGAACCAACTCATTTGAAGCGAACCAAACCCAGAACTTGAAAGATATCGTAATCGGATGATCGTGTCACAGAATTATTTCATGACACATGCCCCCGCGTAGTGATTCAAATATATATTTCATTTAGACCAAACACAATATAGCGATAGAGCTACGTTTATCCATTTGCGTGTTCGACCCTGCACACACTTTCCTATCCCTGGGACTGTGGCGAATCATTACTTAAATATTACACTGCAGTCTTTATTCGCCGTAATTGAAGAATATATATATATATTTCAAGTGCATGTAATCTCTCGTTAACAATTTTTACATTGAATAATTGGTGTCGAAGTAGCCTTTCGATAGTTATTAAAGATTCATGAACAGCCACTGCACTTTATATCTACATGTTAAATGTGCAAACAATGAACCCTTTGGAAGATAAGACTATTCTCTCTTAATACTGTTGCGAAGCATAGCTTCTTGCGTAATGTTAAAGTTTTAATGTTACATTACTTGAATATATTATGCATACAGTTCCGACAAATGTTGAACTTGATAAGATTTCACTTTACGTAAACGCGCGCTTTGCGCGCTCATGATATATTTTGGTATTCTTATCATTAGTAATGTTTTTACTATATAAACGAAAGTACAATTGCCGGTACATGTTAATACTGACCCCATTGTCTCTTGTACCGTGTGTTCCATGAAACGCAGACGGCTATGGCTATGGCGGTGGTAGTTACGATGGTGGCTACAGTGGTGGGCGCGGTGGTGCACGCGGTAAAGGTACGCATTAGCGTTCCTTCTCTATTGTTTTGTACATCCTCCGACCGTCCCACTTTGTTAGCATATGTCTCTAAAGTCATATTCATTTCTCATCAATCAATTGTTCTTCATCAGTCATTATCTTTCTTTCAATCCCATCTCTTTCGTCTTCATCCCTCGTCTTCACCACTCTCCTCCCCCCCGACCCTATTTTCTCTAACTCTAAGTATGTGTGTACATGTACGTGTGAGCATATGGAATTTATATTTTACTACTTTTAGAGTTGATACTAATAAGAACAATAACAGATTTGCAGCATATGTTGATACGCATCATTTAATGCGTAGAAAAATTCAATTCTATTCCATATCAGTAACGTGTAGATGCGTAGACGAAACTCTACGCTCTACACGTTTCTTTTCCTCAGTCCCTTCTCTTTTTTACATCATATACAAACTGCTCCCATTCATTGCCTCATCTTCTGTAACCAATTAGCAAACATTGTGTTTGTACCATGTGCAAGCATGAATTATATAACATGATCTTACGCGTAGGTCATGCCTTGTTATGAAACCATATTTCCTCACATGGTTTATTTAATACGGTGCTTTATTTATACCTGCGTTCGAGAATATTAATATATAACAGCATTTATTCGAACTATAGGAGGAGGTATGTTTTCCGTGTACTCTGGCGGAAGAAACGCTGCCTTTTTGTTTATTCGACCACTGAATAAACAATTAAGAGTTATTTCAAGATAAATGTTTCGAGAAAAATTCAGTTTCTCTTGAGAGTGCATTGAAACAGTAACATGTTTCGTGTAATTTATGAAATTATTATAGTAGTACATGGTGTTCTTCAAACATTTTCATTTTAAATAAAATCAACATACTTTGCGAGTAAATTTTCTTCCCAGACATCTGAAAATGATCAAATTTATCTCGAAGTCAATTCTTATATCGAATTAAAATTTTGGCAGAATATTTTTTCTTCTTTATGTGTTGAGCAACTTATATAATATTTTTTTTTTTTTCGAGTTTGTAATTTCTGTAGAACACCATTACACTTGTGTAGAAAAAATTTCGTGAACATTTAGAAGTATGTCGAGTCAAATTCCATGAAAATTCATCATGCGTGCAATCTGGTACACACATTGTTTAATAGCAAACGAACAATTAAAAAGAATATGTCGCTAAGATGATGTTTCATACCAACACCGCTAAACCCACATCTCATCGTTGTTTCATTTACATATCCTTAACCTTAAACATTTCTGGTTATTTTGTAGAAATAATTTTAAATTATTCTTATTAGTAGTATATTAAATCATACTGTTACGGACAGTGTGTAAGAAATGTATTAATATAAGATTAAAGTAAAGACAGTTATATTAAGGTTACTATAGATTGTTTAAGTAATTCGAGATGTTCCTAAAACATAATGTGTATTCGATACAGTGATCTCTTAGTATTCCAGCATATGAAGATTCCAGAAATGTGTAAGGAGAAAAGGAGAATATGAATCAGAACGCAGCCTGCAGCTTACTACCTTAGCCTGTAGCCTCTATGTAGATTCTTCGTAGTTTTATATCCATTACGTTAGTCTGTATTTTCATATTATTTCGTAATTTATTCTGTTAATGATAGAAGTGTGCGTGCGTTAATTTCCACAAAACAGACCTTTTTTCGTGGTCTTTTTTCTAATTTTCTATAAATACGGGGGAGGGGAAGTGAAGAGAGATAGCGAAGTTGCTGGACTAACGTACGTCATGGGTATTGTTTCAGGAGGCTCAGGCTACGGCGGAAAGCAGAGGGGAGGTGGTCGTCAGAACCAAAGGCACCAACCCTATTAATGGAAATCATTCATTGCGACCGCAATGCAATTCGCATTGTAACCGCTGGTGAGTCATCATAGCTTTCCTGACATCTATAACTGCAATATCAGCAACCTTTTCTTTTCCTTCTCCAATATCATTTACATTAAACAGATAACTAATTACTTTGTGTGACTAAATACTTCAAAAAAAAAAAAAAATGAAAAAAAAAGAAACACGACGCCGAGGTATTACGCGGTGTGTAATGTAAATATCTGTTTCCTTTTCAGGTTTCCTGTCCTACAACAAATCTCATAACTCGTTAAATCATCATTCCATTAAACCACGCCACTTTCAACAAGATTTTCAACAACGCAGATTACTGCCGCAAAATAAAACGAATCATCAGGAGTCACGACAAAAACTGTAATAGCTTTACATCTTGCGTCTAGCAATACATCTGTATTATCGAGACAACAAAAGCAAACATATATACATATATATATATATATATATTATATATATATACATATTAGGTACACGATGCTTTCTTCCATCTCTCGTTTACCCTTTTGTACAAAGTGAAAAAAAAAATACTTCATATTTCTCATTGGTCTCTTTCTCATTTCATCTTATTTATCATTAATTTTTTTTTTTTTACCATATTATCGTACGTTACTTCATTCAGCGCGAGGCTCTGTTGTATCGTAGTACGTTTGCAAGTAAATTGAACGTTGTGCGCTGACGATATTGTGATGGACGCAGCGCAATCGCAATCCCAAACGTATAGACGACTAAATCAACGGCGACGCCTTGCGGTGAAGTACTGTAACGTAAGTTTTTGTGCAAACGGGAAAGCAAAAGATGATAGAAAATAATTTAAACACAAATATTAGGAAGAATCAAGTTTCTCTCATTCACCGCTTGGGACTTGGCGGTGAGCAGCCTCGTCCCTATTTTTAACTAATAAGATTATTTTAATTTGTCTATAAAACTAAACTTAAGAGGAAACCCACTATAGAAGAGTAAGCAGGCAATGTACTTTTTACACGGCTACGATAAGACGAAAAAAAAAATGAGAAGTACCGAGTTGTTTATAGATTGTGTGAGGTATGAAATGAGGTAAAAAGATTATTGCTTCCTTATTGGTAAGAATAATAGGATAAAAATAAATTCATTTTGTGTACATAATATATTCCGCGTATGTTTGTATTTGTGTTAACCGATCCTAATAATTTAATTTTTCGAAGGAATGAAAAAAGAAATATGTACACAATACTTCTTTGAAACATAGCGATGAACATCTATATATTAGATTTAAAATAAGACTGACACGGAGGTTTAGTGAATTTGTATTACAAAGAATACTTTGCTGATTCTATCACAGTACGCGCATCGATCTCTAGGCATCCTTTTCAGTTTCTCTACTCTACACTCAAGAATAACACATGTACATTATATTTATATATCGACAATTTCATTCTAGGCAAAGATCATCGTAATAAGGTTTTTAAAGCAAAAGAAAATATTGTATTTTTCTCAAATTCAACACTGTTCCATGTCACAAAAAGTATTACATTAAAAAAAAAAATTAGAAAAAAATGTCGCATTCTTTAATTTCACGATTCAGATCGAACTTGTGCAAAGTTCGTATTTGTGTGTAATATTTGAAATGTAAACGACATTTTATAATCTCATGGCACTAAAAGTTACATTATTTTAGAAGATGAGATTAAACGTTCGTGTATAGTTTTTTTTCAGTTCTGGATTTTAATCTTGATTTAGTTTTTAATTAAGCAAACTTTGTGTATTAATGTGCCAAAGGAGACTGTATTAAACGAGATTTTATTGTAATGAGAAAGTCAATATCTATTTTTTTCTGTTGTGTTGAACTTGGAAAAATAATATATCCATCTTTTATGTGCGATTCTTGATTCGACGAAATTTCATATTCGAATGCCTTAATCAAAATATTTTTGAATCTATAGGATGATTTGCGGGTAAGTTCGGCATGACTAAAATTAGTAAAAAAATAAAATAAAAAAATGGTTTCGTAGGTATTTAAAATACGAAGGTTAATTTAATCATATTAAAAGTGACTAAACGTTTCACGCGTTTTATAATCACATAGCTATCCCTAATTGCTTTAATTCAGAAGTAATGATTTTAAGTCTCATAATATGTAGGATTAAATTTATTAGAGATTAAAACTTAGAAAGTTCATACTTTTTATAAACAAAGAATATGCTCATACTTAAATATAATTAAAGATATGCAACTATTTTCAAACAATCGACACGTACATAATGACAAAAGCACGTTATAGAACTAATATTTAAAAATCTGTCATCCTACGTTCTTCGATGTATTACACAGGTAAAATAAACATGAAAAAATTAATTCCACACATTTTCATTATTCGAATTCTATTTTAAGTAAGAGTTTCCATTTGCGTGCCACTTAAGTCATGTAAAACATCTTTCTTAAAAAATATCAAATTTAATTGCAACGAAGCGTAGAAGATTACAAGAAAGAAATATAAATGCAACAACTTTTAAGGGTACCTTAACTTTTAATATTACGAAGCACAGACGCTAATTCCATTGGGGAATATCTGAAATGCTTTTTTCTATGAAATTAATGGCATAATATCTAATTGTGTAACAGCATATATTTTGTGTTAATACACGCGTTATTAAAGAGAACCGAAAAATTTAATATAAAAATTGTTTGTTTTTGTACGTAATCAAATACGTCTTTTGATCGTTTACAACATAGTGGTACAATGTTTCTTTTTTATTAAGAGGAATTATTAGAAAATTAGCACGAAACGGTTGAACAAACTGTAACAAATTCAACTAATAAGTTTCTTCATATGATTCTGATACTTTCTAGGTTATAATTTCCAAGTAAGGCATACAGAAAAGAAAAGAATCTGATACTTTATTTATAACCCTTTGTTCCTAACAGTACAAATATCAAAACTTATAAATTTTGTTCGTCGTTATATTCTAAAACATATCAATTTTTACATAATTCTGAACGCTGTTATTTCAATCATGACCAACAGTTTTACACCAGATAAGATAAATATTACAAGCAAACCATGAAAGATATTCAAGATAATCTTCGCCAAAACATTAAGCCGCAGTTATAAACTGCGTTATTCGATGAATTCACCCAATACCATACGCATTACAGAAGAATGCAGCGCGTTATTGGAGCAATCATATTTCTTCAACGCACAGAATAGTGTAGATTACCGTGCTTTGACGCCGACTTGCTCGCGAAGGAATTAATTACTGGCTGCTCTTACTTTAATTTTGCTTGGTGAAAATTTATATTGGTGTTTTGAACTTTTCTCTTTATTAAGGCATTTTTTCGGGTTGAAAATGTTAATTTTTCATATTTTTTTAATTGAAATAAAAATACATGTTTTTGTCCCAATTACCGTACCCTGAAAAATGCGTTATCCCTTGAATAGCGTTCTCGCGGTTTGGTTATGTCTTTGAACTTTGAACTGATCAAAACATTTTTTTGCTCTACGGGAGGTGTTTTTATGTAATTTTAATATGACCTTTTCATTACAAAAACAAAATATGCAAATATAAATTTCTGTTCACCCGTTCTGAGAAACGAAAGTAAGGTTAGGTTTAGCAGTTACAGAGGGCAACCGAGGGGCACGGCAATAGGGACAAGCATTACATTCCTGTCCCAATTACCAGATTCTCTTTAAAAATACGAAAACGTTTTAAAAGTGCTTATTTTGCTATTTTTTCATAAAATTTGAACCTTTTATGATATAATAAACACTATACATAAGTGCAAATCATGATAATTATCAATTTATTCAGTTCTGTAAAGTACGTGTTCCTTAAAGTTTCCGGTAAGGATTTATTAGGTAAATCCATCGAAATCTTCATAAGCATTTTTGAAATTCTTTTTACTATGATCTAATTGTTTAAAAATGCAACCTTCTCGTTTGTAACACATACATTAATAGTTTAACTTAAAAAAAATTTCTTTATTTATTTATGCGAGTTTTTTTTTATAACTCCTTGCGCTATCACAGAAATGGATGGCTTTATCCCCGTAAGCTCAGCCAATCTACGACATCGCACGTTCGAGGAATCGCGCTCGTGGAATCGGCCCGCGTAGTTCCCGCGACGGCCGCAGAGCTCGGTCCCCGAAGCTAGCACGCGACTTCGAGTCGTTCATCTCTATACCACCGGTGCTTCTGTGCAGGTTCCGCTGCATGTGCTGACATCAAGGTGCTTGAAGGACTCATTACATTGAACTGTTTTTATAATTATCATTACTGTGAACTGTTGTTGCCCGTGCAGACACTCTGTTTTCCGTCGCAGCATCTCGTTTCCTCGGGGAATAATAAGCAGTGGGTTGTGTCGCGCATTAGTGATTCCATCGGGTGAGTGTAGAACGCCATAAGATCGGCACCGCCGATGTTCTTTCATTCGGCTCCACGGAGGGAAGAACACGGCACGAACCAGGAAGGCAAGCACAACGCGAGCTCCTCAGAACAGCCCGGTTTATCGTTCGCTAATTCCGACGATATTTACTGCCCAATGGTCGTCGCTCGACTTATCGAGCGCCCCGATGCCCGTGTTGAGCGTTAGTTACCGAGGTGTTTCGCCGTATCTCCCGATGGAGAGATTAGCGTGTACCGTTTCTCGGACGAAGAAAAATTCGCCATGCTTGCTCGTGCAACCGGGCCGGCCCCCTTGCCCTCGACCTCGGCTCTCCTCGCGGTCGCACGCGAGTCCAGCGAGAGCCGACGGTTCTCGTGTTTTCAGGCGAAATCCCATAGGAGGCGAATTCTTGTATATAACGTGCTCACGCAAGCACATGTTTCTCCGTAACGCGTGCATCCGCGCGACCCACGCATTTCAATGCGAAATTCCAGTCGAACAAGAGTTTCTGCACGCGTGGATCGCACCTCTCACAGTTCTATCGTGTTTACCGTTCGTATACGAACAATAGCAACGGTTAATGTATACGTTTCTTTGTTCACTCGCTTAGCGCGACAACGTGCGAGTTCATCTCTGAGATATTGCGATTACGATAATGGGTCGGTTGTTGCGGGAAATAGAGTGTATGGGATATTAAATTTAATCTCAGCCTCTGTGCGATTAGATCTTATTTGTAAGAGTATCTTTATTTTAAGCACTTCGCTCTTATGTGACATCCACAGATAGCCACTTAGATCGACGCGTGCTGCCTGTACTTTGCGCCCGACTGTATCGCGCGTCCGTTGGTCTCTGCGCCTTTTCGTTTTATGATTTTATGTGCGTATGTTGCGAATTGTTGATGTATGCTCACATATTGTAATACAATTACGTACAACGGATTTTATTTACAATTTAAACGAGTACTAGTTGTTGTTAATAAAGCTGAGAAATCTGTATAATTTGTTAATTTTTTTAAAAAAAGATGGACGTGCCGTAGGTAACTAAATATTCGACGATATTCGTGGCTGTTTATATCATGAGTGTTTGTTTCTTTTTTGTTGCAGACATTTTTCTAATTTTAACACTCGCCAAGTGAACTTTCCATTGCTCTTTAAGCAAAGTATTATTTTAGACGTTAGGAATAAAAAAATGGTCATGGAGGCATCCCCTTCTCCACAAAATGTCGGTCGCGAATTCGTCCGGCAATATTACACTTTACTTAATCAGGCCCCTGCGCATCTACATAGGTAATTTATTGTTCAGCGAATTGGTTACGTTTATTAATGCTACGTCGTCGGAATTCTATTCACGTTCTACCTCGTCGCAGGTTCTACAACCAGCATTCTTCTTTCGTGCACGGCGGACTAGATTCCAATAGAGAGTCGACTCCAGCGATTGGGCAAAAGCAAATACACCAGAAGATTCAGCAGCTAAACTTCCGGGATTGTCATGCCAAGATAAGTCAGGTCGATTCGCAGCTAACTCTTGAGAACGGCGTTGTCGTGCAAGTAAGTAACACCGGTAGATAGCACGGATGTGTTAAGCGATATGGAACGGCTTGGATTTATTTCCAATGGTCCTTTACTTGCAGGTGTCTGGGGAACTGTCTAACGCTGGGCAACCAATGCGTCGTTTCACACAAACATTTGTATTGGCGATACAAGCACCTAAAACGTATTATGTACATAATGATATATTCCGTTACCAAGATCTGATCTTTCCCGACGAGGAAGAGGTGGATGCTGGCGGCGTAGAAGGGGGTGTAGGTGAGTCCGGCGAGAGGGAAGTGGAGGAGGGAGTGCGCTCCGAGCCCGAGGAAGACGAGCGTCAGACTCAAGGCCAGCAAATCTCAGTGCCGGCTGCATCCACCGAGCCACAAACTCAGCCGCCGCTCATTCCTCCGCAGCAACCTGTAATTCAACAGCAACAGCAAATGTACTACGCGCCACCGCCACAACAGTCCCATGTTAGTTACCCCACCGCGACGAGAATATCTGAAGAGAACGCTGTAGTAAATAGAGTAATATGCTTCAGGTACACCCGGTAATGCAGCAAGTTTTGAATGGATCAGTCCACGAAGAAACGCCACTGATCAATCAGCAAGCACCTCAACAGCCACAGCAGCAGCAGCAACAGCCACCGCCGCCGCAACCTGCACAGCAGCATCAATACATAACCGAACCCACGTCGCAAACGCAATTTGTACAAGAAACAGAATTAGACAGTACAGCCGAGCAGCAGCCGCAGGCGGAGAGCGAGCCGCAAGCTCAGACAAACGAGACTCGCGAGCAACCCGAGGCCGAAACATTTACGCCTTCCGCGCAAGAATCCGAACCGGAACAGCCAGTGTCAAATACAAACGTAACCAGTAGCGGACCGAAAACGTATGCCAATCTTGTGAAATCCTTCCCGAGTACCACTGGCGCTACTAGTCCTCAAGCTCCTAAGTTATCTATGTCACCGGTATATATTTTATGATTGCAGTGTTTATCTTCAACAGTCAAAATCTTCTTCGATTTGTATACTAACGTGCATTATAATTTTTGTAACGACTGACGGTCGAAATGTTCTGGAGGCTACATAAATCTTTACTTTTAGCCTCCAATGACGAACATGCGCTTGGAAGACAGATCGCCGATGCACCCAACCAGCACCGGGCCTGCTTTCTCTACGGCGGCTAACGTCTCTACGCCTCAGCAACAGACTCACAGAGTTGGAAATCAGCAGCAACAGCAACATCAACAACAGAGAGCTCCTCGAGGAGGACCGGTACAACGAGGTAGAGGGATTTATTGTAACGTACCGTGCTCCGACGAGAAGAAGCCGGCTGAAAGGTACAAGGGGCAAGGGGGTACTTCGCGCGCATTGGCTCCCGCCGCCCATGTCTCGTTTGCTTACTTTGTATTAGTTGCGTGCGGGTACCCGAGATTATGGTCTCGGGCGGGTTCGGAAAATTTCGGGCAGGCTCGGGCGGGTACCCGCAACATACGAATGTTCGGGTATCTCGAAATTTTCGGGTAGTTCGAAATTTTCAGGTAGCTCGAAATTTTCGAGCTTGGTTGGAAGAAGTCGAGCAGGTTCGGTCCACGGCATTATCGTTTCTTACATGCTAATTTAAAATAAAGTATACTATTGTACCTAATAATATGTGTGAAAAGTTCTTTAATGTACATATTATACATTATTAAGAAATTGATAGGATACATCTACATATGCATATATGCACTACGAACGTCACTTAACTTGACTTGTGGCTAGCTATGATTGTATGAGTAATTGACGACGAAATACGACGATAACGACTTGGACCGAACCTGCCCGACTTCTTCCAACCATGCCCGAAAATTTCGGGCTACCCGAACATTCGTATGTTGCGGGTACTCGCCCGAAATTTTTCGACCCGACCCGTCTGCTCGGGTACACGTACTTTCAGGTACCCGCACACCCCTACTTTGTATTCGTCGACGTTGTCGCGTCGGCTAACAGGAAAATACTATTTGGACCTAATTCGGATCCTAGAGTTTCCCGTCGACTTCTTCTGATCGGAGCACTGTAGTAACCAAGTTAGTAGGTATGTATTTACGATAGCAACGGTATTGATAAGGGAAATAAATTTCTTAGACGGCGATCGCCGTGGTATGAGGCAAAGTCAGTACAGCGACGCTCACCAATTGTTCCTTGGAAACCTGCCGCACAATGCGACCGAGGACGACCTGCGGCAGATATTTGAACCGTTTGGCAGGGTGGTGGAGCTGCGTATACACAGTAAATCGAACGACAGATGCAAAGGTCCGCAGGGAAATAACACAGGAAAAGTGCCTAATTACGGATTCATCACCTTCGAAGACCAAGAAGTTGTTAGCAAAGTGTTGCAAGGCGGGGTTGGTATCGTTCGTCCAACATGCACTTCCATCGATAGTAAACGAGTTTATTTCTTATATATTTTCTTTTTGTAGTCGATCTATTTAAATTCACAAAAATTGAACGTGGAGGAGAAGAAGGTCAGGCCTAGGACGTCGATGGACGGCAGTGGTGGACGGTTAAATTCTAATGATGGTAATATGAGAGCGCTGGGAGGACAGCAGCAGCAACAGCAGCAGCAGCAACGAGGTCCTGGTACGTGATACTTACTCAGATTTTTTAGCGAAATGAAAGAATTATCAAATTTAGTCCTTCGACGTAAAAGAATGTAAAGCTGTGTAATTCTTTAAAATATTACGGTTAATCCTGTACGTGGACGGTTTGCAGGTGGACCTGGAGGGTTAATGAGGGGCGGGCAGCATGGCGCGAGAGGTGGACGCGGAGGATTTTCACGGGGTGGCGATGGCGGAAGGGGAGGCGGTGGAATGCGACAGCCTGGTAATCCAAGCAACCCAAACTACCAGAACCGCCGCTAATACTCGAAGCAATGTTAAAGGCACCCCCCAATTTTTTCTTCTTGAACAAGTCACCGGTATATAACTACCATCCTCATTTCCAACCACAAAAATCCAAGACTATCTCGTAATGCCACACGGCGTGATTAAAGGCGCTATCCTTTTACGCTTAAAACATCGCTTGCATCGTTCGTCAAGCAACAACTATAGATGACACAGCTCAAACTGTATGGAACACGAACTCGAGTAGGATGATCGGGTTATCGCATTTAAGCTAAGTTCGTCGTGCTCGCCGGGATAAGGATACAAATCATTTAGCAAAGTAATTCATTGAACGTTCAACTTGGTTCGTTGGATATTTGATGAAGCAAAATACTACGAGTTCGTCCTTCATACATCGACGTCAGGCACTCCACAAGACTTCACGATGAGAACATGACAGAGAAATGAAAGAGAGGAACTACTGCATCTACTTTGCATATGTACGCATACGTATGGCGGAGCGACGCGTGATTGCGTACCCCTTCGCAGAAGCACGGCCGTGTCTCGTCTCCTGACACGTTAGCCCCAGCGTTTCTTAGAACGTCGGCATCCAGGAAACAAAGTTGTTGCCAAAATCGAAGTGGTGAAAGTGTGAAAAGGGAACTCGAACGAAAGGACGATGACGACGAAGCCATTGGGACGCGTGTGCGGCATACAAAAACAAGGGACACTGTGAAAAATAGAACGAGAGAAAAAGGGAACGTACGCTCGTGTTGTACACGTCGGACTAGGGTTTCGGGTAGCACACCTTTTGTTTTCTTTCGGATGAATGTCGGGACGAAGGTCATACGTCGCTCTTTGAATTTTCTCCGTTTGCCAATCTCAGTAATGGAGACACCAGGCGGTACGGATTCCGCTATCGTATAAATAAGTCACGAGCCAAACTGAATGGAATTAAAGCGAGAGGATACGAACTGTCTCAGTCGCGAGAATGGCCCTCGCGAAGTTTCATATGCTCTCGAGTTAATTCATTGACTGCCGATTGAACGTTCCACCCACATGTAGAAAGTCGGCAATAATGTTTATAGGTGGTAGTTGGTCGGTGTTGGTTAACGATTAGAGAATTGCGGCTGTCCTGTGGTCGCATACAAAAAAAAGACAGTCGACTTTTCTCACGAAACGTGGCCAATTACCAATCGACCGGTATCGATTGGTAGTGGGACAGTAACCCTTAGACTGCAGCTGGTCTCGCCGTTTCCTAACTCATCCGCGTCTCGCTTTATGCTCTATTTTGTTCCAATCCGCTGATTTTTGTTCGATTTTCCATCCCTTCCTTGCTCCTCCCCATGCATCACTTCTCGCAAAAAGCTCTTTCGCTTGGAAAAGCATTTTCCTTCTCTGCATTTGCCTCTACTTTCTTATTTCCTATTTCTCTTCCCTTCTCGCCTCTGTTTTCCTCCCCCCTTTTTACACCTTAGCTGAAACAAACACAAGGATGATATTACCTCAAAATTTCTATTCTATTCGGTCGTACCGCGAATTGTAACATTCTATGACACAATAGTCTCTAGTAATTGCAGAACTCGCAAAGCGCTACTAGGAGGGAAATATAGATAGGCCTAGTACCGTTATTACAACACAAGATGTTAGTCCGCCTTCGTGCAACACCTATTTACAAAAAATTTCTCACAGTACTTAGTAATGTATATCGACGAAGATGAAATCTTCCTACCTTACTAATGTAACTAGCATTACTCTTGTAATTATCGTGCGTACGTAAATAGGGATTCTTCAAATCTATTAAGCAAACGGAAGGGCGACGAATATTATATATGAACGATCTTAAACTATTCTCTAACTGGCTCCATTTCCGGCCACGTATACTTTCATATCGACAATTAAATCGAGAATAGTTTCTGGCGCGTTAATCAGAAGCACTCTCTTCGATACTTCTGTCTAAGTACACGTTGGCGCCGCGCAAACGAACAGTTTCATTCTCGTAAAGTATAAACAGCGACGGGAATGTTCCCTTGTCAGCGGAATTAAATTTACGGTACCAGCTTGCACGCCGCTTGGTAAAAGTGAATTCGGCGCGCCCACTCGTTGTATATCATCGAACGGAATTGAGGAACATTTTTATTCCCTTATCTTCATAAGCGTATATAATACCATAGTTTATAAATAGCGTTTACCTACCCGTACTTTCAACACGTGTCCGTATAAAGGTGCTAGGACAAGCGAAATAGAGGAGAGAATTATATATGCTTATCAAAATGAAAGCACCAGGAGTACTATTTTCAAATTTCTATCAACAAGCTGAGTACTGCGATTGTTAGAGACCACGTGGTTACTAGAAGCGATACACCCCTGGTCCATTCGCCTAATCTCTGTTTTTGCCCCCCCACACACCGAACTGTCATTCTTTCTTTTTGTTTTATGTATGCGAATTCGTGTCGCGTCGAAAGTGATCGTGCCCGATCGGGGACAAAATTCTCAAGCTGTCATTGAAACAATATAGCAAAAGCCACGGGCGCAAATTTTTGTAATGGAAAGGCTACACCGCGGCGAAACGGTCGTTGCGCATGTACGATAATTTATGTGCCATCTCGTACGTGGGGGCACCTCGCCCTGAACCAAGTACATGGACGAAACGGAACGGAGCGAGTGAACGTTGACTGCGTTTCGTTCTCCGTTTCTTTCCCGACCCGACAGCGGTGATAAAGGGCGATGGTGGCGACGCGAATATGCATGTATGTTGATGGTGGTAAATTAACCGAATCGTGGTTCGGCGGGAGGACCGTAATGTGTGCACGGCAACTGAAACCGCAAGACGCTACGACATTAAAGGCTGAGAACATGTGAAAAGTAATTATTTACGTTTCTTATTGATCCACGAAAGAAGAAAAATTGTTACGTAGTCTACATGAAAGAAACATCCGCAATAGTTTGTAATCGAATGCGTTACGATTGCTACGTCTGGGATGTGGCAGGGTCATCGCTGGGCAACGCCCCCCCGTTGTCTTTGTTGTATTTATCCTAACGGCCCCCCCCCCCTAAACCCCCCTCCTTTAAGGTATTTTTAGTTAGGTACAGCTTCACACGGCGAAAGTTTTGTGGAACAAAATTTCATGTTTGTAAAACATTGCGCTTTGCATCGCGGCGATGAAGCTGCTTGATCTCAGCCGTAGATAAAGGGGCAATCTCGCGTGGCTGGCTGGCTCAAGTATCCGTTACCCGTATCAGTTGCGATATCTACGATTCATGCATCTCGTTCGAGCTTACAGTCGTGGAAACAGTACTTTTTATTGTCAAAAGCGATGATTTTGTAGTTGCGAAAGCTTTAAATACCCACGAGGTTTGTCCTTGAAGCAATGCCGTTCGAAATTTTATATTCTATGCACTGAATCTACTTCTTCTCTGTGAATCTGAAGCGACGTGTTTTCGCGTCCAATTGCAAGCGTGCATTTACCCCCAAGCTTCGGTCTATAGAGTGCAACATTTTAATCTCTACCCTCGATACTTTTTTTCTTTAAATTCAAATTCTCAATGTATGTGTGTAGACAGTTTTTTTGTATAATTCCGTTGTGATTTATAGATGTAGCTACCAAGCGCGTGACTTGTATAAAAACTCAACTGTGAAAGGAAAGTGTTCAAGTGCCAGGGCTTACACGAGGCTATCCCTTTATGCCAGAACGAAAGCTGCAAATTTTTAGTGTGAATGTTTTCATTTTTAAGTGACTATTATTAATAATAATATTGATAATGATAATATTAATAATAATTAAAAAGAGGATAAATATAATGAACGAAGAAGGGAATACGAAGAGGAAACACGAATAATTATAACAATATAATAATTAGAGGATGGCGATCAATAAGTTGTGAATTTTTGTAGCATACATTTTTATTTCGGTCTGCCAGGCCAGTTTGTGTGTACAACCATGGACAACGTTACTACAACAACAAAAAGAAAGATAATGTTAAAGGAAAATGAAAAAAAAAAGAAGAACAAACGTCAAATGTATTGTAACTTTTTGCATTTAGTATAATATACCTACCTTACTACCAATTCCTGTTAGTATCGCTTTATTTATGTGGATATTACCATTTCTTTGAAATTTCGAGGAGCATTTTATTTACAAACCTCGGCTGAATATTACGTGTATATAAGTACATGGATAATATCATTTATAGTAACAACGTCCAATTGTATTGCCTACAATTGTTTGGAAGAATGTGTACTTTAATTTATTTAAATAAGCTCTGAACGTTTATTTCGAATAAAAAGTGATTTCTTTTGTCGATGACCAATCCCCATTGATATATTAGCATTTTGTATCTTTCTTAAATAAAATTTGTAATGAGAGGGAAACATAAAAGAGGAAAACAACACGTTTTTTCATTTATTTCAAACTGATTTAGTATGAATGATTCAAATAATTCAAGTTATATTCTGTGCAGACCCTTTTTAGTCGTAGCAAAATAATTTCTGAATTAATTGTACTAAACTGTTATTAATAGTTTTGCTAAATTATTTATTAATATTTTATTTTGTGCAAATGTATATACCTATCCTTGTAGAGACTTAAATACAGTAGAGGCTGGATTGTTCATGCTGATTACTATTTTCAGTTAATCATTGTGGCATATTCAATGCAGATTCTCAATTGAATCACATGAAACTATAGGCCAGTTTTTATTGTTAAGATTATTGGCGATATTTCTTTATTAAATGGATTACATAGTATAGAGTTTTCAATTATGAAAACTACGCTCTGTTTAAATAGATAAATTGTATTTAACGATCTTTTCTTTTTTAAATTAACGCATCTACAAAAATTCTCACACTTCGTGTTTGTTTTCTATGCGACATTTAATTCAAAGTATCAGCAGCTTCTTATTAATTACATTCTTATTCTGTGTACAAAATGTTTCCATTTGTTCCAAAACTGACTGTTAAGTCACCATCAATTTTTGACGATCATAAACCTAACACGAAATAACGTAAACATTGGAAAAGTAAAAGTACTAATTGGTAAATACTTTTGTCATTTAACATTACAAAAATATTTACACACATTGTTTTAGTAACTGCATTCATACATTATTAGGGAATGCATGTCCGTATAATTTCACTAGTTCCCGCTTTATTTTCTCACATCGTCGCAATTTCTTTATCGTCTAGCAAGTTTAGTAACTCGATCTGTGATCACTTTATATTAGTCTGCTGAGCAATCAAGTTTCGCAAACGACAGTTTTATTGAAATAACTCTGTCAGCTCTGCATCTTACGTAGAATTTTAGAAAATATGATCTTTCCCATGTTGTTAATTGACTACTTAATGTTGAAAGGTCAATAGATAACCTTAGATTTTTAATATATCGATTCTCAGAATATTTGTTCATCAATATTTAACCAGTGCCATTTGCTTATTTACCAAGTACTTCTTTATCGATGTCAAAACATAAGACACAAAATAGTAAATTGGAGGATTTTATTTATAAGGCACAATTTTATAAAGCTCGAGTTATATTCAGCAAAGGTTCGAATATTTGAAATGTATGAATATCACAAATTTTAATTTTTGTACCACCAAACAGCTTTTGAAAATATATGTATCGATATGTGTCGCTAGAAAAGTTCGTGCCGAGTAAAGGTGCGATTTCATGCTGACGCTAGACACTCGTTTTGAGCGTCAAAACCAGTCACGTGATCGGTCCACGGGACTTTCAGCGTTGACGCCATGCATAGGCATATATAGACAGAGCAGAAGTTGGGGTTATCGGTATATAGGCTTGGTGAAGAAAAGGCAGAGGTTAGATACAGGCACGTCGGGTTAGCTTCGGAAGCATTCAGCATGCATAACCACTGCGTTACCCGATTTGCCTGTATCGCTCCCCTTACCGCGAATCTTACACCCCCCCTCAGTTTATGCTCCGTCTATTATGGGTGCGTTCCACTTGCACCAAAATCGCCCACTGCGCATGTTATTTCCATGGAAGGCTCGCAGCCCCGGCCGGTCGTAAACGCGGCTAGGAAAACGGTTGCAGATAGATAGATAATGTTTGTGTGGATTTAGCTTCCGCTGATACCACAGTGTTTTATTTCTTGGTCCTTCTTTCCTTATCCTTCGAGTTTGCTTGCTGTCTGAAATTTATTTGTTAATTGTTTTGTTGTTTGCTTGGTTGGTTGGTTGTACGTTCTCTTATAGTTGTGTGTTCATGCTTGCAAAAGCCTGCGCTATGTTGCTTATTGTTTCCATGTCGTTACTAAAGGTTAAGGCCCTAATGTCGTATTGGGCTTGTATTCCTTTCGTCTGAATGAAATTAATGAAATTGTCTGCGGCGTCTTTGTTTAGGGGACATGTGAATATCATGTGGTTTAAGTCTTCTTCTTCATAACCGCAGTTGCATTTTGGTTCTGGGATTATGGAGAGTTTATATAGATGTGCATTTATTCTGTGATGATTACATCTGATCCTGTTAATTATTGAAATCGTCTTTCTATTTGGTTTTTGTTTATAGTTGGTGAACCATTGTGTGTTTAGCTGTATGTTGTCGTCTATTAGTTTAAAGCAACTGTTATTGTTTGTTTGTGACTTTGTCTCTAGATCATTTTTCCAGTTTGATAAGGCTGTGGCTTTGAAGATATTTTTTGCTTCTTTAATTGTAAGATTTGTTGGTATGGGCTTTCCTTCTTCTCTCCCTGCTCTTGCTAGTTGGTCTGCTCTGTCACTATTTTCTACTCCTTGGTAACCTGGGCACCATATGAAGAGAATTTCTTTATGTATGGTCTGGCATCCGTATGCTAGGAATTTTATTTCTGTTATGTATTGATTTTCTTGTGTGTTCTGGTTTGTTTGATTTAATTTCCTAATAAGATGTTTGGCGTATGATATTATTTTGCAGGATTTATGAGTGCTAGTTTTGAAGAATTTAATCGCTCCTATTATTGCTATTGCTTCTAGAGTTTCTGAAGAGTGTTCCTTTATTACGCTAAAGGATTCGCATTTGTTTAATTGGGGGATGTAAAAAGCTGCACCTGTTTTTGTGTTTTCTTCATTGGTGTTATTTCCTATTGTTTTTTTGTGTCCAGATCCATCTGTGAATATATCTAATTCATGAGGTGGGAGGTCGGATAAGTAGTAAAGGGCGAAAATAGGAAATCAGGTTTTTGCCGAATTTCTCCTATACTAGGGGATGAAAAATTTTGGAAAAAATCAGAGACATTTCTGTTATCGGGGCACATATTAGAGAATTGTTTCAGATTTTTAAATTGAATAACCAAGCCGTGAAAACTAAAAAACGCCAAAAAATGCTGCAAAATGCCGATTGTGCATCGAAGCAGTCTTGGCACTATAATTATATTTTTACTGTAAGTACGTATCATTGTTACTATTGTCCTGAATTTTTTTCAGATTTTTCAATTCGGTGCGCCGCAGTTAAAAAAATTAAAAACCGATTTTTTCGTCGTTTTTTCCGTGTCAGAGTAATGTCAGGAGCATAACAGTTTCAAATGATTCGGTTTTTTCAGTTTCTTTAATTCCTATGATGTTTTGCTGTACGCATAAACATTGAAGATCGCATAAAACACTTATTTCATGAAGCAATTCGATGTATAAGTTACTCTGACACGGAAAAAACGACAAAAAAATCGGTTTTTAATTTTTTTAACTGCGTTAACTGCTTTTCCTATTTTTTTAACTGTTTCGGTGCTTTGCTAGTAAAAAAATGTCTAACCTAACAAATTTCATTTTCTGGGGACATTCCCTCATCTATTTTCCCTTTTCACTTAGAATTCCTTACTGCTAACGTACAATATTGTAGCATAAGCACATTTCAAGTAATTAAAATGTACAATGAATTTTCTACGTTTACAGTACCAGCCGACTTTCCGTTTAAATTTTTATAAGTATAACGGAACAGCTGAGAATTTCTTTCCTTATTCAGAATAGAATACAGAAATAGCAAACAGCTCCCTCTCGCGTTCACCGGGTAATCGTCGATCTATCGGTATTACCATTTCTGTGCAGAAAAAAATGCTGTAATACCGACCTGCCGAATCGGCCAGGTCACGTGACGTGTCTACCCCCTTAAGTTTCTCGAGTTATAAGAAATAAGCAATTATAAAATTTCTCGAGAAATCTGTAAATGAGCCATTATCGGAAAATACAGATTTTTAACTATGGATTACGACTCGAACACGGAAACATATAATTAATGATATTCATTTTATTACAAAAACTGAAAAATCCTACGGTCGTGGCCGCGGGCGATTTGGGCGTAAGTAGGATTTGCCCTAGATAAGTCCATCATACGTGTATCGCATACATGTAGGTACTTATCGCCGTGTGAAACCGGGCTAATTGTAAAACAGTCTCCGAACTTGGCTACAACAATGTAATTTTGTAAAACGAGTCGTGTAACATATCGAGTTATCGTTAAACCAAACTCTGTTATTTACAATGAAAAGTGAATGTAGTGATAATTTCTCGAGAAATAAAACGCGGGAAGGCATATTTACAAGCGATCCCATTTACTTCCATTCGACTGTTTTATACTTTTGAAATATGCCAGTCTTTTACGTTCCTTAACCGTATTACACCAAGAATCCCTCTCCACAATTCTCCCAACGGGACAGAATTACGTGTGATGATAAACGAATACGGCTGGCTTATCATTCGACGTATAGTCCCTTGATATGTGCTGAAACAGACCGGATATATCGCTGTGGCAAATTATGTTGGTCGAGAAAATAGGTTATGTAGCGATCATATACTGGGGATACAAATTCTCTCGAAGTATGATATACAAAATCTACAAGAACTTTTTCTCTGCACCGGCCGTGGATTTATGCTCAATGGGTAAATGGGCAGTTGTCACCGGATGCTGTCATGGCGTAGGAAGAGCGTACGCGGAGGCACTCGCAAGAATAGGGCTGAACGTGATACTAGTGAGTCCAGACGCGGAGAACTTAAAAACGATCGCAAGTAACATCGAGATGATGTACAACGTGAAGACGAAAGTGATTGAGCTAGATCTCTCTGAAGGCTTGGAAACCTATAACGTAATCGAGAAAGAAATGTTCGGTCTGGAGATCGGTGTGCTGATAAACAACCTAGGCATGTCTTACCCGCATCCAGAATATTTCCTCGATCTCCCACATAAAGAGAAGATCTATATGAGCATTGTGCACTGTAATGTCGTTGTTGTTACAAACATGTGCCGCATCCTGTTACCACAAATGGTCGCCAGAGGGAGAGGAGTGATTGTGAACGTCGCCTCTATAGTGGCCGTGTTACCGAGCCCCCTTTTAACCGTGTTCGCTGCTACGAAAGCATACATCATGAAATTTACCAGAGACCTTCAGAGCGAGTACGCGAAACACGGTATAATCGTGCAATGCTTGTTACCGGGCACGGTTACCAATCACACGGCTGATTCACCGAGGCCGGGGTTAATGGTTCCGACACCGGATAAATACGTGCAAAGTGCTATTAAAACCATAGGCAAGGAAAACGTGACGACAGGTTTCCTCGAGCATTCGATTCTCATCTGGATAATTAAATTAATCTACCGGATATCACCCAATTCCGTCATCGTTTGGATGACCAATATTATGGAAGGGAATCGGAACAATGCGCTACGTCGATACATAGGATGATTTTGTATAAATATTTAAATATATTACACTTAATTTAAGACAAAGTTCGTGCATCCTTTAATTGCGTCAGTTTTGCAACTGGACTTCTTCACTATATGGCAAGAAGCATTTCGAGTTTAAAATGAAACTCATTTTTTATATTTGTTATTAATTTGTTTCAATTTTATGTGGTATTCTCAAATTTAATATACCCGCACGCGCAATTAGGAAGCATGTTAATATGAAGGGTAAGGAAGAAAAACCGGGAATGTCCATTTTTCCTGATCTTGGGACTTATAGCATATTTTGTTGGTAGCAACTGGGACTATAGAACTATCGAATCAAAAACGGGTTATAAAGTTCAAATTCCCCTGTAAGATAACGTTAAACATTTGGTATACGTGTTAAAAACAGGAAATGCCCACTCTGCACTAGAACAAAATACGGAACGGAATGTCCTCACTCTTTGCCTTAGCATAAGCATCTGTTGTCAAGTTAAAAGAAGAAAATATTTAAGAAGAAAATTATATAAGAAAATTAAATTCATTGAACCTTGTTTTTTTATTGATGGACTAAAGTATTAAAACATAATTTCCCCGATAACGGTGTTTTCTGACAGTCCCTGTTTTTCCCCTTACCATTCATATATTAACGTAAAGGTACGTGTCCATTTGAGAGATTCTCGCGCAAGTTACACTCGATAGTTACTGTCGAGTATGCATAAGTACCCGAATGACACAAAGGTGGTGAACTCCAACGGCGCGTGGCTCGGCTAGGCTCGGCTAGGCTCGGTGAATCTGTTTGGCGAGCCGCAGGGCCGGCGCCAGGATGGTTGGCGCCCTTGTGCAAGAAAATTTTTGGCGCGCCTAAATTTTTGCACCTGTTTTCTATTTAATATGTTTTGCCTTTACGAGGTACAATAAAATAAGAATTACATTTACATTTTGTTTATATGGGAGTTGGATTCCTTTATTATTAAGTCTGCGATATAGTTTTTAGCGCCCCCTTCGGCTGGCGCCCTCATGCGGCGCATTACGTGCATAATGGGTTCCGCCGGCCCTGGCGAGTCGGCAAAGAAGCTTGGCTCGACTTGGGCTCCCGTTCATTGTCGGCTCGACGACTCGCGCTTGCCAAACAGACGCGCCGTTGGACTTCACCTTTACTCGGCCACGTTTCCCTACATTTGGCAAACCCTGCGCTCTGCGTCTTGACTTTTTCAATTTTTTCAGTAATTATATAGTAGAGGGCAAGGGTGTCCGAAGACTTGTTTCCGGGGGGGGGGGGGGCAACTTTGGGATGATACCCCTCATGCTATTTTTAATCCACTTTGTAGTGTCAATTTAATTAAAAATTTAAAATTATTCCATTTTTTGTATAAGTTTAATACAGATCAGTTTTGAAAAATAAGCGATTTTTTCTCAAAAGGCAGGGGGGCAACCGTTTTTATTGTCGACGGCCAAAATCGTTTTAGCCATGTGTAACTGTTCACATACGGCTTATTTAAATATAAAGGCACACTTAAATATGGCAAACACAGTAACAGGCACATTTACCCTAGTAAGGAATGAGTTGTTTTTGTTGTATTTATAAGGAGACATGTGCTTGCTGTTACAAAAAGAATCTTTTTAATACGAACAAGTACAGAGATGGAAACTTTGCCCACACGCGTTGGCACAAAACATGCTTCAAACATGCTTGCTGACCTGAACTAACATCTACTGCTAGAGCGACGCAGCACTCCTCGCTTCTATAGTGATCCTCTAGGCAGTGATTGGAACAACGTCTATCGTCGCTGATTGGTTCCCGCGATTTGGAGCAAAAGCGGAAGTAGACAGAGAAAGAAACTGGAAAAAAGAAAGAGACACAAATACTGATAGAAAGAGACAGAAAGGGAGAAAGAAATACTGATAGAAAGAGATAGATCGATAGAAAGAAAGAGATAAACGTTTAGGTTATGTTATTTCCAGTTTTGCTCCAAAATGGCTGCGGTTATACCGATCACTCCCTAGAGTATCACTACGCTTCTATATGTAATAGCACCATCTATAGTCTGATTTTCGAGAGTTGAGAACTGAGACCTGAGACGGGGTCCCTACGCTACGCCACACGCAATCCATAGCGTGCCATTGGTTCCTCTTTAACCACGCTCCGTCCGAGGGACCTGCCTCAGATCTCAACCAAAGAGGAGATATAATAAGAGGCGTCACTCGACAAGGACAGACATAAACTAGGGAAATCACTAGATAACCAATTTAAATGCCCATTCGGCAATGATCGGTAAACCACGGTAAACTTCGGCAATAATCAGCAAATTGCGGTAAGGTACATTTAGTCGATTTGAATACCCCGCTCGAATAGATAGCCAATTTAAATGCCAAGCTCAAGTACGGACTTCAAAGGTTCCGCCCGGAGTCACGCCTCTTATTATATCTCCTCTTTGGTTCCGCCCAGAGTGACGCCTCTTATTATATCTCCTCTTTGTCTCAACTCTCAAAAATCAGATTATAGTGTTAACAGCCATAAATTAACATCTTGAATCTTTACCTCGACAATTTTGGCCGAGCGCACATGAGTTTCGCGTTAACCAATGAAATTCGAGGATTAAGTGTATGATATAGATGCGCCTTCTGCGTACGTGTGTTGCGCATCTAGTACCGCGTAGTCCGTGACGGCGGACACATCCGAAAAGGGGGGTTGCGTCCTTCTTTTCGTTCAACACTTTGTTGAATGTAGACCGTTTGTTGTAATCCATTTTAATCCACGACGTAAAGTACGTTAAAACACTTGAAAAATGACTGAAACTCTTCAGCTAAGGGGTACCCTTCGGGGGCACAATGGATGGGTCACCCAAATCGCGACGAATCCGAAATATCCGGACATGATATTGTCTTCTTCACGTGGTAAGTCGATTCTATCCAGTAGCATATAGTTATGATTTTCCATCAATTTATTGTTGCGCGGCACATATGTGCATATGAGGTATCGAAGCATCAGCGATATTTCTTTTGCTGTTAATATTTAAGGCCAGTACATACTGTTTACTAAAAAATTACATTGTAAACAATACTGCATTTATAATACTTATTCATCTGTTGCTTATTCTTGCCGCTCACTAAAGGTTCGATGCGAAATATACTTTCGCCTCGATTATGCATAATGTACACGTATAAGAACATATTCATTTCATGAATTCTGTTCGTAGACAAAACTCTGATAGTATGGAAGCTGACTCGTGACGAAGCCAACTATGGTATTCCTCAGAAACGCCTGTATGGCCACTCCCACTTTATCAGCGACGTAGTATTATCCTCCGACGGCAACTATGCTCTGTCTGGTTCTTGGGACAAAACTCTACGCCTCTGGGACTTGGCCGCAGGTCGTACCACGAGGAGATTCGAAGACCATACTAAGGTGTGACATTTTCCTTCAGATCTACCAGTCGTCGTTCCTCACGAGACAAACGGAAGCTTTTTTTTTCCAATTTTTTTTTTATTGAATGCCACGGGCAGAAGATAGACTACGTGAGTGATGGGAATTATACTGAAGCTTTTTTTTATATATTTTTTTTTATCTTTAATAAATAGAAGAGGTGGGCATTAAGTCTTCGGTATTGTAAGTATCGATCGCATTTAGTATGTGTATTCGCGTCGCCTGTGGCGAATGAGTTGAATAAACCAAGCAAATGTCTGTTAACAGGACGTTTTGAGTGTTGCGTTCTCTGTGGACAATCGTCAAATAGTGTCTGGCTCTCGGGACAAGACGATCAAATTGTGGAACACTTTGGCGGAGTGCAAATACACCATTCAAGATGATGGGCACTCAGACTGGGTCAGCTGTGTGCGATTCTCTCCGAATCATTCGAATCCTATTATTGTCTCCGCTGGTTGGGACAAATTGGTTAAGGTACTTCGTTTCGTACACAATCTATTGATATACTTTGTGATTATGTAAAATGATGTATAATTTTATTCAACACGATTCTCCATGTGTGTTTGCGGATATGGGACTGATTTGAAACCTTACAACTGTTCTCCAAAATTACCAGCTGCTTCTGCTTTTATCAGTGAAATGGTTTTTAGGTATGGAATTTGACCAACTGCAGGCTAAAGATCAACCACAGCGGACACATTGGTTACCTTAACACAGTTACTGTATCCCCGGACGGTTCGCTCTGTGCTTCTGGCGGCAAAGTATGTATTCGAGGAGAATACTGTATTGTTTAGTAGGAGTGTGCGGATCGTTCCTAAGGTCGGGAACTCGAACCTCGGGACGGGTCGGAAAATATCGGGCGGGGTCCCGATACTTTCGTATTGCTCGAGAATACCGATGTTTTCGGGATCCCGAGACTCGATTTGGGCTACGAGAGCATGGCCGCCATGAATGGGTAATTTGATTTCAGGTCGGCTCGGCAAAACTCTGACGCGATCGGCTCGAAAGCCAGCTATTAACAGGAGATCGAGAAGGAAAGAATTATGTATTATTTATATCAATACCAGTGATAAGTTTTTACCTTTCTCTCTCCTATGGAATCATAATTTGTATCTTATTATTCATTTGCATACATATGTATTTTCAGTGCTACCAATTAGTTTGTGCATACTGGATATGTCCATATACGTACTTAGATAAGACGTATAAAATAGTACATTTAATAAAATGTTACTTTATTAAGATTTTAAAATATTATCGAACTAAAAATAGTCTTCCTCCCAAGTTTTGAATATGGTATTTATTTAACTACGTATATGGACATATTCAGTATTCACAAACTATTTGGTAGCAATGAAAATGTATATGTAAATGAATAATAAGACACAAATTATGATTCAACAGGAGACAAAATGGTAAAAACTCATCACTGGTAGTGATATAAATGATATACATAATCCTTTCCGTCTCCGAGTTTTGCCGAGCCAACCTGAAATCAAATTGCCCGCTCGTGGCGGTCATGCTTGTAGCCCAAATTGAGTCTCGGGATCTCAAACAATACGAAAGTTTCGGGACCTCCAGCAATACGAAAGTATCAAGATCTCGAACAATACGAAAGTATCGGGATCTCGAGCAATACGAAAGTATCGGGATCCCGCCCGGTCCCGAGCCCGAACTGTCGGGTACCCGCACACCCCTGTCGTTTAGTATAATCGGACTTTTTAAGCTAGCATTAAAGTGTTCTTATTGAGTTTTAAATACAATCGCTTTGAAATTTATAGGACTGCAAGGCTATGTTATGGGATCTGAACGATGGAAAACATCTGCACACTCTGGATCACAATGACATCATTACAGCCCTGTGCTTCAGTCCCAATCGATACTGGCTCTGTGCCGCGTTTGGACCATGGATTAAGATATGGGATCTCGAAACCAAAGAGATGGTCGAAGAACTGAAACCAGAGGTTGTGTCTGCCACGAGTAAAGCGGAACCACCGCATTGTCTATCATTGGCATGGTCCACTGATGGCCAAACTCTGTTCGCTGGATACTCCGACAACACCATTCGCGTTTGGCAAGTTTCTGTATCTAGCCGTTAAAGACTTTGTACAAAAGTAAAATAATAAAAAAAAAAATGAAAAAGGTACATTCAACAGTGAATGATTAATTCATTTATTTACATGGAACTTTTTTACACAATCACTAAATAAATAAGGAGATCTCTACTTCTCACTGGTTTCAGATGTTTTAATTCTTTCCTCGAGTTTTTCAAACTCTTTCTTCGCTATCTTATCGGTTTCATCTTCCACTTGGATCACTCCGAGAACCTCTGGAATATAGAATTGCATCATATTTTGCACTCCGTTCCTTAGAGTGACCACGGAACTTGGGCAACTCGTACAAGAACCCTGCATTTTTAACTTCAATATACCCTCTTCGAAACCCTGTAAGTAGTAAAATTGAGCAAAATTAAACATTCAGCTGAAAGGTTTATTTAAACTTTGCTTAATTGAACTAAACTGCTCGGTTGATGGCAAGTCGACAGCATACAACAGTAAGTATTAGGGTGGCTCTTATTTACACTTGGTGAAAAAAAATTTCCAGATTTTCGGAGCACCATCCAGAATAGTTCCAAATAATTAAAAAAAATCCGTATAAAGTTTGAGCTCGATCGGATAACGGGAAAGGGTGCCCCTGGCCCCTTAAACATTTAAATCATTATTTAACAGCTCGCGAAGTCGATTTTATATAATATCTTCCAAGTTATTGATTAAATAAAAAAATATGTCAAACAAAAGTTGTAGATCCGGACAAGGAACATCTTTTATGTTGTATTACTTTTTCTCGTGCCACAAACTGTTTTCGAAAAAAGTCCGAAAAACTAAAAAAAAAAAATTCCTCAAATTTTGAAAGTTTAAATACTTCTAGAACACTTTTTATTTATGAAGGCGAACAAAAAAAATGGAGTTTTTATTTTCGAGGACTATTTTTTAAACATTTAAGGGGGACATATACCGAAATATGCGAAAAAGATAAAAAATAAATCTTATTTTCAGTGTTTTGATATGTCATGAATGTTTCCTGAAAATTTGGGACCGAAATTTTCAGGAAACATTCATGACATATCAAATGAGAAAAACAATTTTTTTAACTTTAAAATTTTTTAAGAAAAAATAGTTTTTTTTTTTAGTTTCTTCGGCCTTTTTCGATAACCGTTTCTCGCCCAAGAAAAAGTAATACAACATAAAAGATGCTCCTTGTCCGGATCTACAACTTTTATTTGACATATTTTTTTATTTAATCAATAACTTGGAGGATATTATATAAAATCGACTTTTGCGAGCTGTTAAATAATAATTTAAATGTTTAAGGGCCCAGGGGCACCCTTTCCCGTTATCCGATCGAGCTCAAACTTTACACGGATTTTTTTTTAATTATTTGGAACTATTCTGGATGGTTCCCCGAAGAAAATTCAAAAGTCGAAAATGACTGCCAAACTAGTAAATATAACACAATATAAGTCCGTCAAAGACTGGTAAGCACTTTGAAAACAATTGTAAACGAATGCATACCATGAATACGATATCACCTCCATCTTCTTGTACTGTTGGTCGTATGCGAGTATCTAATAGCTCCTTGATCATTTGTACTATTTCATCATCATCTTCGTTAATTTCTGTATAGAAAAAATTATTAGATTCCTTTATCCTACTAATATAATAAATGCGAAAATGTGTTTGGATGTTTGTATGTATGTTACCCAATCACGTCGTAACTACGCAACGGATCTTTCTGAAATTTTGTATACACGTAGTCCGGGATCGGGAATAACATATAGGATACTTTTTATCTCGATTTTTTTAACCGATCTGGATCAAACATTGCGTAATTACTCTTTAAACCCTGTGGAACATTTAGGCTACCATGAAATCTGGACATCCCTCCCCTTCCCCCTATTTCACCCCCTTCATACTATGTGGTATTCAAAAGTTTTACCCGGGCAACGCCAGGTACTTTAAGCTAGTCTCATCTAAATAAATGCAGGATATATCGGTACAGAAAGTATGATTTATATGAGAAGCATAGGAAGTGTTAGCCAATAAATCCATTTTACAGTGATATAAATCGCACTTTGTACAATACTCTGTGAAGAAAAGAATTTTACGTGTATCTGCTGCTGGCTGGTTCTCGCTCAGTATAGGCACACCAGACGCAAAGAAATCCATGATTACAGCAAATATTTCAGGCTTCAATAATTTCCATTCGACGTCCTCGTCCAGTTTTGTTACTGTAATGAAATCGGGCCCAAAGAATACAGACTTAACGCCCTCGATTCTGAACAACATCTTTGCAAGTTGGGAACAGTATGCTTCTGTGGCATTAGGAAAATCTTTGGTCTGCCCTTGTTCGAGCACCTTAACGCCAGGTAGAAATTTCAAGCTATTAGGATTCGGCGTGTCTTGCGTTTGAATGAACATCGTACGCTTCTGTACGTCATTGACATCGAACTGCTTTGTAGATTGGAACAGACACGACTTTGGCATACGGGTACCGCAGCATGTGTGCATATGTACTGCAGAGCTTTTTATGATTCTGTACATAATATAATAATACCATGAGTACTGTAACATTTTTATATCACAAGCGCATATTAGAATTCATTTATTTGCTTATTTCTATTCTCAAAAGTTTATCTTCAATTCTGCCACCTTACTTTGGATGCTGATATGTTGCCAATGATCTACGTGGTAAACGTCGACTGGCTCGCAACATGTTCGCTAGTATTTTATCCATTGTTCCTGCATTGATTATCTTCGACTGCCAAAACATTACTCTCTGACTACGAAGTTAGGTTATGTTACACTGTTATACGTTTCTCATTCATTCTCCTTCCGTCTTTCGCTTGATTTGTTGGTAGGTAAAGGTATGTATATATGTATAATTTGCGCAGTTTTATTATTCTCGAGACGCCTACATATTGACAACAGTGACGTCACGATTGATATATTTACAACCCTACTTTTTTGTTTTTAAGGTTAAGTGAAATTTATTAACAAATAGGCTTAGAGCCAGGGTTGCCAGATCAGGCTTGATCTTTTGCCGGAGATTTCAATTTCGTTGAGGATCATTGAGGATTGCAGTGGGGCGGAGGGGGGAGTGAAAGAGGAAAAGGGCCGATAAGAAAACAGGCATCTAAAGTTCATTATAACAATGACTTCTTATAAAGGAGTAATAATAATAAAAGTATTATATGAATATTTATTAGAATTTGTTACAGATTTTAATAGTTTATTCTTTATGTCATGTTACACCAGTGCAGTACCAGTGCGTGCCTGCCGAATTCGCATTAGCGAATATTAATTCTCTATTCTACCTGCCTGGGCCGGAGACAACGGTTTAAAACCTGAGACTCCGGCTGAATGCCGAAGATTTGGCAACCCTGCTTAGAGCTTTTGAGGCACTGAGAGCGTTCAGAGTTCTCTATCGCGGGTTGCCGGATAGGACGGGTCTGAATGCATTTACAGGGACAACAATTTAACGAAAGGTAGTATTTATTAACACAGCCTATGTGGCGTACAAGGAATGCAATGCGCTGCACGTGGTGCGGAATGGTGCTGAGCTTTTGCACAAAAAGTCCATTACGTCTGTCGCGTTTCGTAATTTACACGCAATTGTCCCGACGCATCGCCTCAACTCCAGGAGCTGCTTGTGGCGCCCCCGTTTCGAGGTTTCCTGATCGGAAACCGGTGGTGCACCCTGTTGGCGTGGCGGCGAGGTCGCCACAAGAGCAACAACGGACTAACCCACATTTTTAGTCGAAATTGAATTAGTAGTATACATTATTATGTATTCTAATAGGCTCTACTAATAATATAAAATAGGGAGAAAACAAATTTCAATGTGGGTTAGTCCGTTGTTGCTCTCACTGCCTCATATATGCTCTACGCAAATAGGCAGAAACGTGTGGAACGAAATGAAGAGAAGGTGGCTGTTTCATGATTTATTTCAGCTAGAATAAGAATTATAAATAAATAATAAAATAACAATAGGGTATAATTACTGAAACATAAAAAAAAATATCAGTATATAACAAAAATTTGTTTAAGCTCGGTTAAAATGTAGTGGAATTAACGGCCAAATGTAGTGGCGGCAAAATGGAATTAACGAATTTCGACCATCGATTTCAATTACTTTTGGGATTAGTTTCGTGTAAACGTTAAATAATAGTCATTTAAATAGATTAACTATCGGGACGGATTCATCCTTGCATATGATATACTTTGGTTGCAAGTCCTTGTTTGTACAAAACTCTATCATTGCACTCTATGACAAAGCTATGCAGCATTTCTGGGAAACTATAACTACAAGTACTTAAAATATCTAATATACAAGAGCGTGAGTAATGAGTATAAGTATGTACAAGTAGGTAGTTGCGAAGCAGCAGACTGTGGACTATCCTGTTTACCAGCTTGCGAAACGCATAAATCCTCACAGTCCTCGTTCTCGCATATGTCGCAAAGCGTAGCTTTTCGTGGTTCGTAAAATACTCGGGCCCTTCTCGCTAAAAACACAGGAGAAGTTATACATACGATGGAGCCACTACAATTATCACATTAAACGTGTCTTTTTAACCCCTTGGCTCACAATGTCGAGTGAGACTCGTGGTATCTCGATTGGGCCAAAGATGAAAAGCACGGGTGAGACCCGTGGCACGTCGGTTGGGCCGAAGATGGAAAGCACGGGTGAGACCCGTGTAGTGATTCTCTAGGGAGTGAGCGGAACAACGTGTATCGTCGCTGATTGGTTGCCGCGATTTTGGAGCAAAAGCGGAAAGTAGACAGAGAAAGATACTGTAAAAAGAAGAAAGAGACAGAAATACTGACGGAAAGAGAGAGAGGGAGAAATACTGATAGAAAGAGATAGATACGTTTATTTCCGGTTTTGCTCCAAGATGGTTGCGGTTATACCAATCACTCCCTAGAGGATTACTAAGACCCGTGGTACGTCGATCGGGCGAAACGTAAACACCAAGCGCGTCAGGCTCGTGGTTAGTAGATACTACGACTCAACTTTTCGCCGATGTCTTTTCATCTCAGTTATTCCTGGCCGCATACACCTGTATTTACACATCATAAGCCCCGTTAGCCAAGTTGCCGGCAACTTCGTTGCAACTGCGTAAAGGGGGTAAGACGTGTGCGATTGACAACTTCGGACGCCGAGCCGGACCGTGAAATGGCTCGACGCGTGGCTCACCTCTGGTGTTGATTTGGCGCCGGCCGTCGGAATTTAAATGGTAAGCCAAGGGGTTAATGCTGTAATAACTTACACGAATCATAATAGTCGTATATAGAAACTGGTACTGGCTTTTGTTTCGCCACTTTGTGCGTTCTAAATGCAGACACAGTTGGACAATACTCTTGCCGATTCATCTGTAACGTATGATCTGCCTTAAGTTCAGTTTCGAATTACTTGAAATAACGCGCGTGCTTATGTATGTATACTTCTTCGCGTACCTGGTCGAAGTATAATATTACTATTGTATCTCCATTCTTAGTTTCTACTCGTTTTACATTTTGCGATACCTCAAGACTAGGTAACGAATCCCTATCCACAGTGAAGCCGGAAGGTAAACTGACTTCCATTACAACCATATTACTTTCATTTGCTTCTTTAGTTGGGACAAATCTATTGAAACAAAGAGCTGTGTTAGGTGTCCGGCATACATATGAAATTTTCAAGGAATTATAACATACCCGGAGCAAATAGATAGTTGCAAATGATTGGCATTCGAATTTTTATCTACTTGAGGGTCTAAAGTGAAGAGTGGCCACGCTCCAGTTACATTCAAATTATACTGGAACGAAATCTGAACCAAGGCAAATCCATTTCCAGTTGCTGTTACATTAACCAATCGTGATTTTCTAGGGAGCTGAATAAGATAAAGACAACAAGTGTTATAATTACTTTATAACTGCGATACGTATAAAACCGCATATTCACCTGTGCATTCGCCCCGAATGTGCATCGGGCGCGCACCGATTTTTTGCTCGTTCGGAGCTCGGCGTGCGCTCGGGCTTGAGTGAAAGAGTGACCCAAATATGAAGCCTTTTTTAGTCTCTTTTTGGTCCCACGATATTGGAACGTAATTTTGTGCCAAATGATACCTTATGATGAGACATCAATCACAACAAATTTTCGAGTTGAGGTGACAATTAGTTTCTGAGAAATGGAAGGTCAAAGAAGTGACAATTCGTTAACGCGTCAACCCATACGCTTCGATGTACGAACTTCCATGTCAGTCCGATAATTTAAACAATTATTTCCAGGGGTTTTGCTGACTGCTAACAACGATTTTGAACTTAGATTTTCAAAATTCACGAAAAAAAAATCAAGAAATATAAATGTCTGTGTAGTGGGTGTTTTTTTTTTTAAATATATCGTCCACCATATTGAATCGGCCATTGTGAGTTTTACTGACTGCTAACAATGAATTTGAACTTAGATTTTCAAAATTCACGAAAAAAAAATAAAAATCAAGAAATATAAATGTCTGTGTGTAGTTGGTGTTTTTTTTTAATATATCGCCCACCATGTTGAATTTTGAAAATCTAAGTTCAAATTCATTGTTAGCTGTCAGCAAACCCACTGGAAATAATTGTTTAAATTATCGGACTGACATAAAAGTCCGTACATCGAAGCGTATGGGCTGACGCGTTAACGTATTTTCACCTCTTTGGCCTCCCATATCCCAGAAACTATTTAATTGTCACCTCGACTTGAAAATTTCGTGTGATTGATGTCTCATTACAAAGTATCGTTTCGCATAAAATTCAGTTCCAAAATAATGGGACCAAAAGGAGGCTATTTTTTGCGTCACTCTTTGCGGCGTCCGCTTCATGGTACTGTTCGGACACGAATGCACGCTTTGATGGACCGCCAGCAAGCGGATAGGCCTGAATGAAAAATCGGTGCGCGCCCGATGCACATTCGGGACGAATGTACAAGTGAATACGCGGCTTAATCTGAACGTACCGCTTGCTTTTGAAGTATCATGGAATTATCCGGATTTATGTTCATTTGACTCTGTCCGCCTCCTTCGTACATGAATGTTATCGATACACTGTTATTCCTCGTTGCTAATTTTTCACCCAGTTGTGCTAAGGCTTGTATTCCAATCACCGTATCCTAAAAATTTGTTAATAAATCTGTTACACTAACTCTGTACCGGAGTAACTGAATGTTTGTCATCATAATATTCACCTGCGTGGATGCAAAACCACCTTCGGCGTTTCTTTGTTTTACCAGCCACTTCATTAAAGCTATAGAATCGGTGACTAGATTACGTCTTAGATAGGTCAACAAAGCGTAGGATGTCATTTCGACATCAACCGGTCTAGGTACGGAATTATACCACGGATTCTTATCGTCTTTTGGCACAGGTTTGCTCCACCACTTAAGATCTTCTTTCGCTTTGGCTTTCGATTCGAGCAAAGTGAATGCCGTATTCTCGAATGGATGCTTGGCCAGATTTAAGGCATATGTGCATATACTCAGAGCATAAGCATCGTCTACTTCATTTATGTTACGAACAATGTAATCAATTCCTTTGTTTATTGTATTTCTGTATTTCCCATTAGAATCCTGCAATAGTGTATTCCTTTATGCACTGGTATCCAACTGATTATTTTCCATATACAAGAGTGAATTACATATTTCAACTTACCGCATTCTCGAGGAAAGCAATAAGAGTGAAGGCTGTCAGTGCAAGGCCCTTCGCAGCTCCACCTTGCATATCACGATGAATAAGTTTTCCCACTTCTGGAAAGCTCCCATTTGGGATCTGATTATTCGATAACCACTGCAATGCTTCGTCTATTATTCTGTCTTCAACTGTAATATATGCCGCAGCCTGTTTGAACGCTTTCGCCACAAAAGCAGTAAGCCTAATTAAAAAAAAAAAACAAAATTATAAAACCTTAAAAAATATTGTTTCCTTTGTAGAGAGACTAATTTTTGTTTTATTTTTTTTTTGTAAAACATACCATGTACTTCCAGTGCTATCCGACATTCCAAATGCACTAAAGGAGCCATCATCATGCCTGTAAGTCAATTCCCGTTGGTATCCTATTTCCATATACCTTAAAGCTTTGCCTTGTACGGCTTGCGTCAACTGGTTCGTATTCTGTAAATAAATGTTCGTATGTTGAATCTGTTTATTTTCCTTGTAAGTATTAATTCGAGTAGCCGCTTACTTTCAGATAATTCAATATCATAATGTTTGGAACAAAGTTCAACATATTCTGTTCCCCGCAACCGGATGGCATTTTAATTAAATTTGCCAGGTTCAAGATACTCGGACCCAGAATATCGCCTGGTAAATATATAAATTTGTAATAAATTTATCAACGTTAGAAATGGCCAGTGCATTTTAATAGCAGATCTTATTAACGAGGGAACATTACCTACTGCAGAGATTTCTATATGTTCGGAACCTGGCACAGCATTTTTTGGTATATCAATTGTGAAATTCGTCGACATGTGCGATCTACTCCTAAGGTCTAAGAAAGAAGCTTTGTTTATATATTGTGTTTCCCCTTCAGCCTAAAAGAAGAAACTAAATCTTATTTTATATCAGTAACGGATACAAAAAAAAACATAAGAAGAAAATGATATAAAACACATTACCTTAACCAGCAATTTACGTTCGACGCTATCACCAGCCAATATACTATTTGCTGTAGCTTTAATCATAATGTATCCCAACTCTCTCGGAATGATCATGAAAGATACGCTGGTACCAGAATTAGCTTTCACTTCTATTTTCTTCTTGCGGTACAGCTCCAATTCTGAAATATTCAAACGTAACTTGTGCCTACAGTATCATCTTGATTCTGCCGAATAAAACAATTTATGTAGTTTAAATCTTACTTGGTACATCGTGGACTTCGTTGGAAACTTCTGCGAAATCAAATTGACCTTCAGTTGTTAGCAAGACTTCAGCGGTTACTGCTTTGTTCATGTAATTAAATACCACAATTTGTATCGCAACAATTTCTCCTCGGATCACAGAGTAGGGAAGATCCATGGCAACAAAAAATGGTCTAAAAACCTTCAACTATAAAGACATCGATAATTTTTATCATCCTTCGCATTTTGTAGACATACTATCTGCATAAGCATTCTGTAATTACCTTTCGCGGCTCTTCTATAAGGCCCAACCCATGAACATCATTTACGGAAAATGCAGTTAGTATCCATGACGTGATAGAGTCAGGTACATTTCTTTTGAATTCATTTTTGCCATCGTACCTAGTTGTAATATGCACACTTAATTTCTGTTTTCATTTCATTCCTTGCTTCGAAATTTAATAGTAATATAGTGAGGCAAATAAACAAAGTCACTTATTGGAAAAGAAGGTCTACACATGACGATCAAACAAATATTACGTGTAAGGAATTACCGTAGAAACTTATTTCTATTGCAAGGACAAGTTCTGTATATAAAATGTTGCTTGACAATACATAATCGTGTTTCACAACGACTCAATCATCTTATTGAAGCAAAGCAATTTACTTTATGTAATATGTAAGAATAAATGACCGAAGTGATATGATACAAAACACATATGTACATAATTCATAGTGCACAGAAAATAGCAACGATATATTACACTTCATCGCTGACTACATATCAGGGGTTGAAAACAGTTATGATATCGGTTTCGGTTCTGGAAACAGTTATGAGAACCGAAATAATGTTGAAACAGTTACGAGTGAAAACGGTTCTGGCCTATATCGGTTTCGGTTCCGGTTCTACAGAACCGATATTATATCGGTTCCGTAACGGTTATATATCGGTTATACAGTAAACTCTCGCTGTGGAGCTGGGCTCGCCTCAACCATGCGTAAGCGCCTTTTAAATTATGATTAAATAATAAATCTGCGAAGAATAAATTGATGCTCAAAAGTAGTTTGAAATAACTTTTTTTTTAAGTTACGTTTAAGTTAATCCCTTATTAATGTGGCGTGCACCCTTAAGTGTTTAAAAATTGAAACAAAGTAAATTGCATATAGATATCGAAATTGTTGCAGAGCAACTTTCAACTATACATCGCATTTCCATTCTGTCATCGCACGTTTCAAAACACTTACGGACAGTGTCGCATTTCTTTCGGCCCATTATGTCGATATGTTTTTAAGTATCGCTAATAACTATTATACACTACGACTGATATTAATTTGACACTTCATTTAAAGTAGCTATTGCTACCACTAATAGCAATAACTTTCCTAATATGTACAAACTTACTACTAATTTTATATTAATTATATAGATTATTAACTATTTTATTTTAACAAAGACAGTGTCTCCCGGACGAAAACGTGTCTTGCTGCGAAATATAATACTTTTTGTATTAAATTCAACGTGCTCGCCACTAGCTCAGGAATACAAGTGACTCTGGCCAATTGGTCTTAAACCCTCCGACCCAGAGAATCGCTCTTCGCGTTTGTTTATAAGATCCTTCATCGCTCAGCCTCTCCATCTAGAGTCTCTCTTTTCAATACTTAATTTACAGATGCTGTCTTTCATTTCGGCTTTTCCTGCATTGATGGAGTTTTGAAAAAGAGGCACCAGATAGAGAAGCCCAGCGACAAAAAGACTTATAAACAAATCGAATTTCCATTAAAAAAAAATGTGACATTGATCGTAAATATTTTGGAACGTGCTACGCATACCCGATGCGTAACAGATAGGATATATTACTGTTATAAAACCGATATATAACCGTAACCGAAATCGATATAGCCAGAAATTTCGGTTCCTTATAACAGTTATTCAGAATATCGGTTCTTCATAACTGTTTCAGTCAGAGCCAATATATAACAGTTTGAAACAGTTTTATTCTCGGAACCGTTTCAACCCCTGCTACATATGTATAGCAGTCACGTACGAACACCCAAAACATCCCATAGCTTTGATTTACACAGAAGTGTTCTGAACAAAATGAAGCCACATCGCACGAACGTTATTCATCGAAGTACATACACTACCATGTATAAGTTACCGAACAGTTATTATCTGTAGGGCAATTGTAAGGTTCCCAAAGATATTTTGGGAGAGGCAGGCTTAATCCAGTATTTTCGCTTAAAATTGCCAATGGTTTAATTCGTCTGAATCTACTAATGGTAAGTGTTAGATTCAGTTTGATCTTTGGACGTGTCTCTTACGGATGGTAGTATACGCGTAGAAAGCGTGTATAAAAAGCTTTGTAAACTGAAAGTATATAAGATAAATACCCTGAAGAGAAGTTTGTAAAAAGCCAGGTGTTTAAGATCTCATGCATTAGGAATACACGGGGCTTATTCCAGACAGGAGGTGGGATGCGAGAGAAGGCATAAGGACCTGCCAGTGGTGGTCTTGTTGCTAGTTTGTGCATAACAGGTGGACCAAGGTCTGGTCGAAGTGTAGATGCCCCATGAGGCGAGCCTGTTATTCTACCTTCCAGTATTGCCGGTTGTCCTGCAATCCAATTCTATATATTGTATTATATCAGCTCGACTACGAGAATAATGAAGAATAATATAACATTACTACAGAAATAAAGTTCTCGTTAAATTTATTGTGCGATCTTTATACCTTTCACAATAAAAAGAATGGGGATTCTTATTTTTTACGTGTTACTAAACAGAGTTAATCGCAGAGAGGTGAAACACTAAGCTGCAGTAAATCCGTCACCTTAAAGCGTAAGTCACACAACGCTACTGTTAAACTTACACATGCCTTCTACCCTGATAGCCAAATCTGGGGAGCAGAATCTGACAACAGAACCGTAGTCGTCTGTGTCCGCATTTGGCTGCGTTCTGGGGTGCAGAGCCTGATGTCAGTGTCTGATGTCAGATTCTGCAGTCTGCTACGGTTCTGACGTCAGACTCTGCGCTCTCATGCCAGAGCCAGACCCTGCTACCAATCTGATGTCAGACTGGAGACAGATGGTTATCAGAGTAATAATTTAGTCTGAAAGACGGTAATGTATGAGTAAGTAATCTCGAGTGGTTAGTACATAGAATTAGAGTGATATTATCTAACAAATTATAGAGTAACAAGTGTTGTTTTAATAATAAAAAATTGAGTTGTCAGCAGGTAAAAATTTCAATGGCATTACCCAGCGTCAAGTATTTGCCAAAGCCAAGTTTCAGGGAAATTCTTGCGTACTTTCATCTTCTCTGATGGTAATGCAATTGAACCTAAAGCAATTGAACCTCCAGCAGCGGCTGGCAAGGCGACCTCTAAATCAGATCTGTAGTATACTATACAGACATAAGCATTGTTAAACGATAAATACCTTGTTCGATCAGCTAAACAACTGATAGTAAGTATCGTATGAAATAGTGAACTCAGAGGACATTAATTTCATGCTACGTTAAATAAGTAATAAATAAGTAATAAAATTGTAGACTAATACGTTACTACATTAGAAAAATATTCAGGATTATATGGGTAAATTGATATTAGTAACCAATTTGACGATAAGCCAGGTAAAGTCTTGTTTTAATATACTTACGAGGTAGGAAATTTTCATGAATGTATCCATTCGTTATAATGATAGCGCCGCTCTCCTAATAAACAAATACGTAGATTAAGATTTTTTAACCAGAAACGAGCAAAAGATCGAAACGAGAGAAGTGATTTATTTACGCTAAAAACATCGTTCGCTGTAGCTGATCCTGGACTCCACAGGAATCGGTCGAAAACTGAATCTGTGTACGGTGATTCTTGCACCATATCGTATGACTTCAACTCTTTGTACACTTGTTCCTGCAAATAACCAAAGCGCATACATACATATTAATTTGTTACGATCATTTACAATCAGGTAAATAAACATTTACATACGTATGAAATGTCGTTGCCAGACTTCAACAAAATAGATCTTTGATCCACACCTAATAATCCAACGTATGAATTTGGTTTCGAGGTAATTACTAAATTAACGTTTTCCCCCGGCCCAACTTCTTCTGGTGCCACTTTAATATCAACCTTAAATAAAAGGTGTGAAATAACCGCATTAAATGAATAAACTACGTTTAAAGGCTGGAGCAGACACAGTCCCAATTTCTGCTCATGTCCCCATTTCTGCTAATTTCGTATTTTTCTTATTATTTATGCGTTACGTTCGTACTATAGTTGCAACAAAATAATTATAAATTATGTAAACATTTACGCGAGTGTTGCACGAACTTGGGGCAATACTTACATCGCTATTTTTCATGAGCAGAAATACGGACATTTAGAGCATTATATATTTAATTACAAATTACTAATAGTTAAGCATCTTTAAATATCTTTCTTAAATAGTTTTTGAATTGGTTAATTTACTATTAAAGAATTAATCAATTACTCTGCAAATTTTGATCACAAACAAATTTTTTACACCTTTATAACGAGTTACCTCTCAAATGAGCAGAAATTGAGTCATTCACCTTAATTTAGTCGAGTAGCGAGTAATTTAGTAATTTACCATTGCTTTACTAAACTACTTGACTAAATTACTCGGCGTGTCTGAATCAGCCTTTATGAACCGCAATTCACTTACGAAGTTTTGAAGCACTCCTTCGAGTTCTACGTCTAAAGCGTCAGCAATAATTTCTCCATCGTTCCCTACATAATATACAATCACATGTGCAGTAGGGGCCATAACATAAGTTGCCAGGAACCTAGAAATGAAAATATTTATTCCACTTACCGACCAGATCAGGCCACTTTACGATTAAGGGTGGTTAAACATTTACTTGAAAGTTGTTGTGTGGTTGTTTTGCACATATATAAAACCAGCGTCCAATATATCACCACGTCCAAATACCTCATAGTTAATATATTTCAGTGGAACTGTGGAATTTACTTGAATCTCGACGTCTCGATTAACCTTATGTAGCATAGATATTTCATAATTAATATCGACATTTTGAAGAATTTAAAAAGAACTTTCAAATAATCATACCGTGGGTGTTTCAGTTTGCAGAGTAGCTTGTATGTACTCGTTGTTCCGAGACATAGCTTGATTCGTAGAAGGGAACAACTCATGGAGATTCAAGTATTGTGCCTATTCATAAAGCTTCTTTCAGTAATTAATACGTATCAAGTTCGCTTTATTCTATGTTTACTTTATTTTCTAATGTATGCATGTACTATGTAGGTACTTGTAGCAGCATCTCACCTCAATGTTCAAAGGAAATGAGATGTTATTCCCATTTTTCGGCGGGTAGAAATCTAATTGCACCATTCCATTTCCATCCAGCATACGAGTGATATTGGAGTTTGCAGACTGGTAAGTGTACCCGTACATTACTGTAACAGGATTTTTGGTATCTCGCACTGGTGTCCCATCATGATATGTCAATTTTATCTGGAAAAATTATTATTTAAACTAGAGGTAGCTTACGAGGGGAGGACACCATGTGGTAGACACCGATTTTGATGAGCCTTGGCATGATGGATCTATGTCGAACATAAGTAAATATTTGTCCGAGCGTTTCAGCCAATAGGCCTTAATAAAAGAGATATTTACATGTAAATTATTAAAAATTTCATTCTGGTTGTGGGGTTTTAGTGGGTAAAAATCCCACACTGGCGCCCACGGGAGATTCCCTTTTGGAGGGGTCGGGGTGTCTTTTGAACATGTTCTTTTATAAATTTTTTTTCTAACTTGGGGAAATCTTCAAAAGGAAGAACCCCGACTCCTTCAGAAGGGAATCCCCCAGGGGTGCCAGGGTAGTGTGCGATTTTTACCCATTAAAATCCCACGGCTACTATGAAATTTTTAATAATTTCCATGTAAATATCTCTGTTATTAAGGCCCATTGGTAGAAACGCTCGGACACCCATTTACTTATTTTCGACATAGATCCATCGTGCCAAGGCTCGTCAAAATCGGTGTCTACCACATGGTGCCCTCCCCTTGTTAGATGTAAAGCATTTAAATTTATACTTAAGATTTACACACTAGAACCAATATGCACTTACAAACGCTGTGTACTTCAAGCCAGGTTTATAATATTCCGATGATTTTATTAAATCCATCGTGTATTTATGTTTGTGCAATGTTATTTGCATAGAAGTGTTCTGCCTCCTACCGGTTAAAGATTCTTCTACTGCAACATCAATCATAACTAGTCTTTTGTACTCGTCAGTTAATCTATGGAAGATACGCGTATAAAATATATTTCTCTCTAAAAAAAAATATTTAAATATATACTATTCAATGGTACATACTTAAGCTCAGAATGAATATCAAAGTCAATGGTCACTTTGCCATCAATAGGAATCACTTTTCGTATGGGCTGTTGATAGATTGGTTGAATAACACCAGAGAAAATGTCAGGATAGGCTGTAACTGTTGCCTCACCTTTCACTGGCTTGCCATAAGTGTACCTAAATGATTCGCACTTTGAAATGAATAATTTTCATCAAACCTTGTATGAGAATAATAAACTTTCGATATTGAGTAACGTTACTGTTACTAACGATAAGTAGTACAGTTATCAAGAAGAGGAAGATCACGAGTACATAATCGGGGATGTTTCTTCAAAGGAGCTTCAACTAAAATAATATAAATGCGGCTGATTATTAAAATTCACTTACTTGGCATAGATCGTTGCAGTGATCTTTGAATCTTTAAATGTAAAATGTTTAGGAGCATCAATGGTCACTTCAAAATTGGGAAGAACATACTCGGCAACCTCGAACTCCTTTTGAAAAGTTTGATCGCCAACATTAGCAGTGATTTTCCATGTGCCTAGAACTGGTGACTCGGACAGTTCCATTTCTCCATTAAATATTCCGTGTGTCACAGATGGCCGAATCCACTGTTTAATTCTGTTGCCTCTTCCATCCTATAAGCATTTTATCGATAGTATGCAACGTAGTCTGCTTAAGGGGCCCTTCTGGTAATCACGCCGCAAAATTCGGCAACATTCAGGCTTTTTTTTCTCAGGGAATACAATGAATAACAATGTCAAACTTTTTTTCATTGATTAAGCTACTTGTAATGTTTACGGAACAATTTTTTAAATACACTTTTAATTGTATTTTTTTTCAATGTTATCTGGAGTTCAAAATCGGGCCTTTGAAAATAAACACCTCCCTGGCGGCAGTGATTTAAGCTCACAGACTCATCTGAAGCAAAAAAGCCAAGCTGATTCTTACTCGTTATGAGTGCCGCTATCGCAGGTGCCAGAATTAGCCACGTAAGTAAAAATTTAACAAAATTGCGCGCATTCAGAGTTCAAATTTCGAAATTTTCCACTTTTACTTGAAGTTTGAATTAGGCATAATTATAGCGCATAATTCCGTCGATATCTACTACGTTATCAGTGAAAAGAAAACTTCAAACCGATTTACCGGTTTGCAATCCCTAATTCTGGCACCTGCGATAGCGGCACTTATAATGATTAAGAATCAGTTTGTTTTTTTTGTTTCAGATCAGTCTGCGAGCTTAAATCACTGCCGCCAGGGAGGTATTTATTTTCAAAGGCGCGATTTTGAACTCCAGATAACATTGGAAAAAGACAATTAAAAGTGTGTTTAAAAAATTGTTCCGTAAACATTACAAGTAGCTTAATAAATGGAAAAAAAAGTTTGACATTGTTATTCATTGTATTCCCTGAGAAAAAAAGCCTGAATGTTGCCGAATTTTGCGGCGTGATTACCAGAATGATCCCTTAATTTACTGCAGGATCAGTGGCGGATTTAACAGCGTGACCGATGAGCAGTTGCCACCTGGGCCCCTGCTCGGAAGGCCCCACCAGGGCCCCATCCTTAAAAAGAATTATGATTTCATCCGAACTATATTCTTTTTCTGTATTATTACACTGAGTCCATTTTCAGCAAACTACCGTTTTAGTTTGCCAAAAAATGGGCCCAGCTCAGAAGGCCCAACCCCTAGCGTCCTGTCTTAAAAAATAAATTATGATTTTATCCAAGCACTGTTTTTCTATTCTCTTCTGTACATTTACCCATTTTAGTAAACTACCTCTTCATTTTCCTCGAAAAACGTTTACCACCTGGGCCTTTTCTCTTAAATCCGCCACTGTGCAGGATGTTTGTTTAAAACCCCGTTTACCGTAATGTAAATCTCTGCTAATCTGGCAAGTGTGGGTCGAAGTCTAGAATTCAGCAGAACGCATCTGAACATGACTTTATTTCCCGGTTTATAAATTGCTCTGTCAGTTTGAACGAAGACAGAGTAACTCTTATGAATGTATTCGACTGGTTTCGAACTTGAGAACTCTATACCAGACAGACCACGTGATATTAATTGGTATTTACCAGGTGTAATGTCGTGAATCTAGAATTTTAAACACAATTGATAAGTAGAAACTGTCTTCATTATGGAGAGAAATTCCAGTTTCAAGTAGGCTTACCTGCAGCCGTAAGATTCCTGTGGAATACGGCTGCACGCCTATAACTTGGGACACGTTAAATATACCCCCATCGTCGAGCAATCCATTCAATTCGATGTATATCATCGACGTTGTGGATATACCAGTGGTGCTCACTGCTACGTGATATTCTGAATCAGGTCGGACCACTTTTGGAGCAATTATGCTATAATATCTTTGGAAGAAAGTAAAAACGTATTTAATTACTTCAAATATCAATCTAAAAGTGGGTAAATCTCATGTATATATACATACGGTTCTCCAGTAATGGTTGTAATTATACACGACAGAAAAAATACGTAGAACCGCTGCCAATCCATGTTTGCGGCTTCTGTAAAAATTCACATTGATTTCATGTAAACAAGTCCTTTACAAGTGCTCCTGGAATAATAAAACCTTAGCAATTGCCATCAGAGTAATATAAACATTGCGGACTTCCTGCACGAGTTTTATTTGCTCAACAAGGATTTGATATTAAAAGTGAAACAAAGGAATTCAATCATTGTTAAACGCACGTATCTAACAAGTATTATGCAACATAGCTTTGTTCGACGAAATTATATTTATCACCTTAAATCACCAAATTGGCTTTTCCATGAATACTTCCATACTTCCTCGTGACATATGTTGTTTTTATAATCACGCGAATAAGGAAGGAAAAAACCCAAATGTATTATGTTGAAGACTATGCGCGGTGTATGTGTTGAGCAATCAAAAACATGAAGTTTTATAAATTATATTAAACGATGTAATTTATTACTGTTTATTAATATATACTTTATTAATATTATAATTTTTACATATACTATACATACAGGGTGATGTTGAAAAATGTTATTAGACAAGAAATATATAGCCAATTTGCTTCTTTCTAAAATGAGGGTATCATGGAAATTTTAAGGCCATTGGTGTTCTTATAAATGGAACCATGTATTCTATCTGTTACATTTATTATACATATAATACACACGAAGATGAATAATTCGAATAAAGCGAATTCCACTTACGCCCAAATCGGCCGCGCTCACGATCGTAGGAATTTTTCGTTCTTGTAACAAACTGAATTTCGTAAATTATATGTTCTTGTTTTCGAGTCGCAATTTATATTTAAGAACCTGTATTTCCCGATAACGGCCCTTTCACAGATCTCTCTGTCATATTTCAGATTTTCATGGATTTTGAAACGAAAATCACGGGCGTTTGCGGGCGATTTGGGCGTAAATGGAATTCGCCCGTGTAATCTAGGCAGAAATAATTCACTGAATTTGTTTTGCATACATATGTGCCTCAATGGTGTTACAACAGGTGCTCGAAAAAATGGACATCATTTATGATGCTAAAAATTTGGATCCTTGCAAAAGGTGGTCTGTATATGTATATCGCTGTTCCCGTGCACCGTATAATGACGCAGCTGCGAAAAATGGTTTTTCAGGAGACGAAGATTGTGGAAAGAGTATGTAAGAGATTAGTCTGAGATTAGTAACGCATTTATCGGAAAATTTGCACATGTGCAGTTACGCCGTTATTGCACTGAAACGGCGATGTGTTCTATTTGATCTGGTGACACTGGGGCACATATTGGATTATAGGATAACGGACATAAGTCTATCATAAGAGTGAACTGAAATACATTAACCCTCTGTGAACCAGGTGAAGAAATGTAAGGTGCGGTATGACTAGGGAATTCAATCCCGGGATCCCGGCTGTTTTTTTGGATTCTAAAACTCCCGGGATTTGATATATCAAGTTATAACTTATCCCGAGAATTTTTAAAAACGTAAATTACTTTACGAACAACTGAAAAGTATAAAAATGGAATTCAAAAAAACAGCCGGGATCCCGGGATTGAATTCCCTAGGTATTACATAACCCACAAAATAAGTAGGCCTTATATAAATATATATAACATTTTACACTCGCAAACGCGATTGCTGCACCGAGCCACTGCTACAGCTATGCCGCAGTTCCAGCTGCTCAGAGAACCAGCTCTCGCAGTTTCCTTCTCACAAACCTTCCTTCGATATTTCAATGATCTGGGGTTTGTCATACCCCAGCTAGTGTATGGAGGTTGAAATGAAACTACATTTAGCCAGAACGACGCATATATGTACACGTCATTGACTTCATATGTACTATAATAGCACAGTAGACAAAATTTATGGTACCATTGAAAAACATTTTGATGACCTTGAAATATTCCTCCACAATTCCCCCCCCCCCCCCCGAAACATTTCAATTTTACCAAATAATATTTATAGGCGTCATTGATATTTTTGGAAATATACAGTTCATTCAGTTATCACGCATTATGTGCTCCGCCCTGTATATGTACATGCATATATATATAGTATTTGTTAACAGTTTTTAAACTATAAATTTTAACAAGTACTACGTCGCGTGCGACGTGCTAACAATGGTGGCCATTCAATTCTCACGACAATAACGTTACGACTAACGCGCATTGCACGCGGATCGTTGGATATTAATTGACTTGTTTTTCCTTTATAATTTTCAGGATTTGGTATTACATAATTATACAGTGTTCGCGTGAAGCTTCGTCGCGCGTATATCCTTGTCATACTTAGTCATCAATGAGTGTAAATGATTACGTTAGGGAAATGTTCGATCACCAACTTGCGGATCCATGCGCAGCAACGTGTGAAACGCATGGGCTACACTGCTCAAAATTATTTCAGGGAATAAAATTTTCAAGTTTTGTATTTTCCCTTTACGTACAATATGTACAAAAGAGAAAAATCAGAACGTCCAAACGGGTTAGTGCTCTGACTTATAAATGCAAGATTTCGAGTTTCAAATCCACTGAAAACTGCACTTCTTTCATTTATGCGTAATTACGTGCAAGATGTACCTACCAATAATTCAGGAAAAAAGAACAATATTACACGGATTCGAACATTTAGTGTTTAACCCACACCCTTCCCCGTAATTCTATACAAGGATGTGGGTTGCTTTTTATATACTGCTTTTTTGTTTATATATTGTCCACCTGGAATATCTTCGTTATATTCCGAGGGAGTCATAACATGCCAGTGATAATTGCTTTTGAATGGAGGGTTTTAGGAGATTTCAAGGTCACCTCTATGTTTTAAACAGTACGTTACATTTCTTTTATCCCTGGTAGAATAACGGATCTTTAGACGATTTCAACGACTTATAGTACAAGGTCATTCGGTATCAAACAATGGAGAAAATGGGCGACCCTTTCGTGATTCTAAATATAACGGAGATATTCCCACTGGACAAAGTTATTGCCCCACCCTGTATATGCAATTGAGACAAGCTTTAAAACGGTTAGAGATACAGAAAGAAATGTCGCAAGTAAAACTAACACGTTCCATGGCATCTGGAAATTCAATTCTTTTGTGAAACGACGTGACGAGAAACGTAGATTACGATATTAAGTTATAGAATAATAGTAGTTGTTATATTCTTCATAATTTCAGCTTTTCTTGGTCCATATTTATTTCAAAACTGCGTTAAAAATCTCCTTTTTCTTTGAATGAAAGTGTCACCTCTGATAAATTTAATATCGTGGCACGGAACGTGTTAATTAATATATATATATATATTGGGTGCTGCATTGTCTTATGATACTTTATGCAGTTTTATATACGAGTAGGTACAGCAGAACAAGCCTAAATGCATTTGCAAGAAAATATTTACATCAGATTATTCCTCCCACGAAACTACATATTCAACTTTCGCCTGAAAGATTTTTCGCTAGCATCAATAGTTTCGAAGATACGTATGTACATACAACATATATAGGTATTCGCGTGGATCGATTTAAACGGACGTCCTGTATGCATCAAACAACTGAACTGCTAGTTTTTAAAAGATTCTTTTTATTTGCAAAAAATCGACAATACAGTCGATGTATTCCAGCTACGGGTAATTGAGACGAAATTAAAGTCCGTTTTTGAAACGTTACTTTTTGTCTATTCAACAAAATAGTCGTGCTCTTTTGTAATTAATATAATAAACACTAAACTATGCACACGGCCGATTGTTATTATTTTGAAGGATTGGAATAATCTATCGTTGCAGGCAAGATAAATATTAAAATACAAGAAGTCGGGGATCTATCGAAAATTGTTCAATACTCGAAATCGATCCGCAAAATATTCTTGAATAATTGCTTCATTAACACGTTCGAAATCTTTACCGTACTCCGAGTAAAATAAACAAGTATTTTCTTTCACTAGATACCAAAATGAAAAAAAAAAATCGTCTGGCCAACGGAATCTGCTCGTTAATTAGAAAGTAGCACGACAGAAGTTTACATCCTGTGAGTCCTCGAAACCCGATTCGCCATCAAGATTCGTACCGATTTTCAGAAAAAGAAAATAGTAAAAAATACACAGTGACCCTTGATTCTATTAAAGGATAAAAAAATGCATTTGTTATTAACTTGTTATGGTGCTGCATGATGCAGCGATCAGGCGCGAGATCGCGTCATCCCGCAAAATAATCGTGGTCGCGATGACTCACCTCGTCGAAGGACCTGTTCCCGTGATGTTTTCGAGGATGTCGCATGCGACCGTCTAAGTATTATTAGTTTCCTTTGTGAGACTGCAGACAAAAGTGTGTACACGAATGAACGCGGAATTGCAACGCTTTCAGTGCAACAGTTAGACGTACACTGAACGAGAGCCACTACCAATCATGGATCCGTGAAACCGAGCAATGCAGGTTTTCCCTTCCTCCTACCTGTTTTGCTTCTGCTATACCTGTCACGCTTTTACCGTTATAGAAGTATAGTAACGAGCCAATGGAGTACCACTGGCCACGAAGCCCGTGCACGAATTTCATCGTGCTGTAACGTGATGCCGATACACGAATCGATGCTGAATGAACAATCTACGTCAATGGCTTCCCATGATGCCACGATACTCGATTTGAAATTTATTTGTATAACATATCCTTGCTATACCGACTTAATAATCTTATGAAATTACCCTTATTAACAATGCCACCGTCGGTTCGGGAGAAGATTCGCGAGGTGTTATTCTTTTTGTAAAATGATGGGCGTCGATTTTTTATACTTAACTTAGAGATGCTAGGATTAATTGAGAACCGCTGTTCGTTGTACGTACCTTTAGTAAATCGAAAAATTACGTTCGCCGTACTTTAGGGTCAACCTTGGCGCAACAAGTCTCGACATACTTAAATGTGTGTCGTGTTTAGCGATGCAACAGGTAAGGAGGCTGATCGCATAATTTTTAATGTTTGCTGTGAGAAAGTATGCGAGGGAAGTATTTGTACGATGGGATTGCGATTGCTTCTAGATGTACATATGTATGGTGCATCGCTAAAAGATCGATTGGTATAAAGAAAATTATATCTCTTTAGCCGAAAGCCTATGGTTTGTTGGCGTGGCTTTGTCCTAACACCATGTTCACGAAATTATGTACATATTGTAAAAATATTCCTCAGATGTCAACTGTGTGAAGTTAAGCCACTCTCCCACATTTATTTGTAGTAGTGGGGTGATATTTTTAGCCGAATACGGTTAGACGCGAAACGTTACTATTATACTTATTTAATATTACTATTATGGATGTTATTATTTTAGCTACAACTATTTCCGAACATTACTTTCTTAAATCACCATTCTTGAATATTTCCATGTAGTATTTTTGAATACTGTTTTTTTTTTTGCAAGTATTTGAATATGAAGCGGAACACAAAATGCGTTGTAAGTGATTTCAATGCCGGCACGTAGCGTTTCAACTAATTTTTGCAAAACTAAAATTGATGTATTTATTATACTTCAAATAAGTTACTTCCTTATAATATTTTGAATATAGTTAAAATGTTTTCAGTAAAATAACTCTAAAACTGCGCCTTTATATCACCCAAGCTTTAACATTGAATATTTTCGTAAATAATACATAGTGGTATAAACGACCCCTTTGATAGGACTTTATTTAGATTAATTGTATATATATATATATTACAGATATATTTTTACTTATTGCATAACAGAGATATTTCTACTGTTTTTAATATACATAAATACTGCACTGTGTTAATCGTTAGGGTGCTGACATTTCAACGCTCAGCGTATGCTGCGTGCGCAACTTCTCTAGTTACATCTCTTGACTAAAGTCGTCGAACGCCCATAGGCGTTCTCCGCACACACTGCATGCATTATACGAACGCATATATGTGGGTCCTACAGTCAGAGCGTATCAAGTCCACTTTTGTGAAAAAAAACAACATTTTCGGAAACATATGTCATTTTTTTAAAAAAGTGGACTTAATACATTCTGGCTCTTTGGTCCAGATATGCGTCCATAGCACCCAAAAGGTTTAAAGATTATACACTTTATTCCATTTGAGAGGTATCCCTATAACAAGACTGTTTTTTCAGTTGATTTACTTCTTTATACATTCTCTTTAATGTGTCTGGCTCAGCTAAAAATCGTTGCCAAAGTATATCCTTTTCTCGTTCAAAACCCATGTTGGTCTTCTGCAACAAAAGGTTCTAATTAATGGGTAAAGAAGAATGCCTGGCGTAAGTACATATGCACGTTAAATGCATCTATTAACTTACCATTCGCTCCTTCATTTGATTTCTTATTTTCATTATGTCCGCCTGTATCTTTTGTAGACTATCAAATGTCTCGTTGTAACACGTTTCAATTTTGTAAGGAACTAGTTTAAAATTGTACGTGGGCTCCCTTCGAAGTTCATTCGTGTATTGCTGGTTCACTTCGCTTTCGCTAACCGTAATAGTTCAATACTTATAATATGTATTCACTAATATATACCGCCAGTGTGAAAAGAGTAGCACTCACGATGTTTGCAAATGATAGATTTTGGAATTTATATACGTTTCCAATAGTAATTTCTTCTTATTTCTATTTTGGTCTATCAGTTCATTATATTTGTCCAATTCCGAATTTAATTGACACACATTGCCGTTACTGCTGATCATAGAAATTAAAAATTTATTAAAGGAATTGTGTGCTTTTGATGAAGACGATACGATCGCGGAGTATTCGTTTTGCTGTTGCTGCATACTTTCCTACGTAAAAAAGATTCAGTTACAAACCATGATTAATAGATAGCAGTGGCGAATTTAAAAAAAAGGCCCAGGTGGCAAACGTTGAGGGGCCCATTTTTCGAGAAACTAAAGCGATAGTTTACTGAAAACGGGCTCAATGTAATAATACAGAAAAAAAAATATAGTTTGGATAAAATCATAATTTTTTTAAGGATAGGGCCCCAGGTGGACCTTCCGAGAAGGGGCCCAGGTGTAAAGTGTTCATCGGCCGCCCTGTTAAATCCGCCACTGATAGATAATATCTTTTTTCCTCTCATTACTAACGTATCTTGCAGAAGATAGCAAATATTCCGATGTCAGATAGTGGCGAGCATCAGCCACGAATTCCGAGACGTCTTTAAGGCGGCGAAATTGCATCTGCATGAGTATACTCAACAGATCAACGCGCACGTGCCCATGCTCGCGCGCGAGAAATCGCAAGTTCTTAAGCTTCTCAAAGCGAGCTCTCCTCTCCTCGAGCTTTCTGCAAGCGTCTTGCTTCAGGACTTTGGTTATTTCTAGTTCCGCAAACTGCTGCACAGCATCTGTTAGCTGGCGTTCTTGTAGCAGACAAACATTTTCCTCCAAAAAATCTCTCTTTCTAGTTAACAATGAAATTTCTCTCCTGTACACAGAAAAGTAATACTCAGACCATAGGTTCACAGATGTACTTCTATATAATATTCCAATAAGATTTTCATACTTCAATTCAGACTGTCTTGGCACTTTCAGATTTCCCAAATTGAATATATCTTCTGCACACTCCAACATTGCGACGTTCGACTTTTCTTGTATTCTAGCCAGAATCACTTCCATTTTTGCATTGATTAAGCTATAAAATAGATATTATTACCGTACGAAGCAGGCCGTAGAATAAATGTATCATTTAATAACGATTATAAGGAATTAGTTACTTTGTTTTACACAGCATCAATTTTTGTAACTTTTCATTGTCTATACGACTTGCTTTACCATCGTTGAGTAGGAAAACATAATTAGGATCAGTCTCTTGTTCCTCTTTATCGGTGTTTCCAAATTGCCGTCTTATATGAACACGGAGGCATTGATCGTAGAGTTCTATCTTTCTAATAAAAAGTTCCAGTGGCATTTGGGTCCATAATAACGGCAGTCCCTTCTACGAGTGCAATATGTAACGTCGCAAAGCAAAGACACTCGATCGAAGTTACTTACATTTTCAGCTGCGTCTGCATACACATTCAGCAGGGATTCAACTTCGTTAAAGAACTCTCGATTATTTGCATCAAATTCCTTCAGAATTCCAGAACAATCTATATATGCTTTATCTGCTTTAATACATTCCATGTCCAAGGCCTCTTCTTCTTTCTCTATGTCCTCATCTAATTGAGCCTCGAGCATTCTGAAATATTTCATTATCACACAATAGTAACGGAATCACCTAAACGAAACTACAAACAATAAATACGTTACTTTAAATTCTGGATGCCATTTTGTAACACATGAATATAATTTGCGTCCTCCTTGTAGGACTCTTTCATAATCTCGTACTCTGCAAACAAGTTATTTCTATCCGCATCGTCGAAAGATAATGTTTTTAATATATCTGGATTGTTCCTCGTAGCTTCTTCCAGAGCACGATCTAATTCTGGACCTTCCAGCCATTCGTTCGTTTCGTACAATCTGTTCTTTCTGCAACGTTGAATTATAAAACCATTGTTTCTATTCAATGAATGCAAAATTTTTTATTCGAAATTTGTGCGTTCCCCATTCAATGGGTTCGGATAACAGCGAAAAAAGTGCTGGCATAAATGTGATCACATTAAAACGTTATACTTATTTATTAATTACATTTGTACTTCCTCGTCTGACAGAACGTTGGCGTGTGTCACGTTCTCGCAAAACCATTTCAAGAACGGTTGCACCGAAGGTTCCTCACAGACTTTGTCCAATACCGCGGGCGTGACTATGCTGGAGAAGTCCGGACGCAAATTGCGAACCTTATCGTGAAGAATCTTACCGGAGATACTCATGTTCTAGTAGGAGCTATCGGGAACTTTCTAACTGAGAAAACGTTCGCAATCGCAAATACCTCGTCAAAATTCGTTGATCGAATATAATTTGAATCGGTTTCCGTTCTGCATATGCGTACTAGGGTTCGGAGCGATTAATTGCATGGATGGAGGGTGAACTGACGCCAGCGTCAAGCTAGCCAAGTGGCGCCAACGCGAAGCTAACCACGACAATCTATTTCCCGGCGACGCTGATTGGCCGTGGTTAGCTTCGACAATCTCTTGCTATGAGTAAATTCCACTTACGCCCAAATCGCCCGAGAGTTTCATTAGGGTAGATTTCGTTATACGCGAGTGGATGCAACGTCAAGAATTTCAAAGTCGATTTTCCCAAAAAATAAAGCGCAATATCAAAAAATTGTATACCTTTTTCTCGAATTATTTACTTATTTACACGGCTCAAACGATTGTGGCCGATCGAGATTCGAATGTGGGATAGCTTACCACGGTTAGCTTTCTTTTGTCGGTAACATTCTACAGTATTTCATGAACATGGTTTAGGACACTGCCAAGCTACAGGTTCCCGTCTAGAACACTTCTATTTCGTGAGGGAAACATCACTGCGACCACGGTCAGCGATGAGATCTCGGGCGGGTTCCCTCGCACATGCGCGGCTTTTGCAGTACCGTATCTATATTGGGGGGACAAGTAAAGCGTGATCAAGATACCCCATGGGTGATCAAGGTACCCCATTTTATAGAAACTTGTACTATACTGATGCTAAAATCGCCGCGCATGCGCGAGAAAACCCGCCCGGGATCTCATCACTGACCTCGGTCTAATAGACAGGTGTTCCGACTCAGCACCTTTACCCCAGCGATTTTTGTGTGCCAATTTCTGTGTTCCTTTGGCCATCGCGAGAGGCGTCGTGATAAGAAATCCATGTATGCATGCATTTATGTGATTGTACTAGTAGAGCTTTAGTCGTATTTTACGTAAAAATCAGCCTGTGGGGTTTCGTGTTTGTGTGTGGTATGCCAGTTTGCGCGCGACTTTATAATTTATCGAATGAATGAAGAATGAAAGGAGTTATTAATATTTATAATTAATTGTTCTTCTGTTTATTAGTTGCTAAGTGTTTTGTTACATTTTCTGTATAAATTCAATAAATATTCTGTTCCCCGACCTAGCGAATGTGTTCTTGAATTCCTCGATTAGTCACGTAGTTTATCTAATCGGATATCCCCTACACAGAGTGTTGCGAGTTGCGATCCTCGCCCTAGCGGCGTTTAGCGCAAGTTCATAAAGCGCGAAGTTCGAACTTTAAAGAGTCAAGGATGAAGTTTATTACATTTGACATTTGTCTTCGCCTCCTTTCTTATCGCTCGAAAACAATGTATTAATTTTAAAAAGTGGAACGAACATAAGAAAAAGCCTGTTTCTTCGCCTCTCAATTCATCACCGGCATTGTAAAAGCACTGACGTGTTATAATAAAACCCAACCTTTGATCAATCTTTAAATATCTTTGTTCGTTTCTTAATAGTTCTGGTTAATATTCAATAATTTAATTTAGTTCAGTTCAATAATCTTTATTTCGTTCAAAGTTATTCGTTACAAATTGTCTTGTTCAATCAACTTCGCACGATTCAAGCTTCATCTTGGCGTTGATTGGTTCGACGTCACAGCGTCATCATGCGCATGCTCAGACGCTATCTTGAGCAATACGATCAGGGCGCCACCTGGACCGAGTTTTATTTGCAATACATTCTCATTTCAGTGTATTGCTGTTCCTACTGTTTATCGCTCCACGTGAGTGCAACCCGTTTCAACTCGTTTGTCCAGGCACGTGTATTCAAGTGTACCGTATATCTAATATGTTAGAATTACGCGCGAAGTGATATATTTACGAAAGAAATAGAAAAATGTTGATCGAGCCGAAATTAACTAATACATCGGACCTTTTCGGTAAACCGGCTGAAAAGCAAAATTCCGTAAGTGTCCACTGTTTTACATTCACATTATCTTCTTTCCCGAAAACGTCAACACGCAACTAACGCTTTCTACATTACTTTAGTTGTTGCAATGTTTGGGCACACCGCATATAGATTCCTTCAATTACATGTTGGAGGATGGCCTGTCCGAAGCTGTCAGGGATAATCCACTAGTCTACGTTCTTCTACCGAACGAGGACAAAGTAGCTCTGTGGGTTGACGATGTGTCTATACATCAACCCGCTGTTCCATCCGGCACGGTAGGTGTGAAAAATCATAAGATTTATCCTACGGAGTGTCGGCAGCGAGGATGCACGTACAAAGGGAAAATAACAGCCAAATTGGGTTGGTCTATTAACGGGAAAACACAGGAGGCTCTCGAAAGAGACTTAGGAGAAATTCCGATTATGGTTAAGGTACGTAGTAGTATCGTTCTAGACAGTCGAGGATTTCTGTGTATCTGACGGGGCTTGAAAACTGTTATAATATCGATTTCGGTTCCCCAAACGGTTATGAAGAACTTTTATTCCGAATAACTGTTATGAAGAACCGAAATTTCCAACTATTATCTGTTTCAGTTACGGTTCCTATTTCCTTCCTTGTATCGGTTCCATAACCGTTATTTTTTCGGTTCTACATCGGTCCCAAAACAGTTCTAGAATCAATTCTTGTATCGACTTTTCCCTAATTGATATCATTAATTATTGTAGCTGCAGATTACTGTATATGTGCATATTCTTTACAAAATCCTTATAGGAGAAGAAGAAACATGTATACATATTATATATAATAATATGGATTCTATAAGGATTTAATAATAATATAAGTTTCTATAAGGATTTTGTAAAAAAAGATGAACATCTGCAGCAATCTACAGCTACGATAATGAATGATATCAATTAGGGAAAAGTCGATATAAGAATTGATTCTGGAACCGCTTCGGAACCGATATAGCACCGAGAAAAATAATGGTTATCGAACTGATACGAAGAGGGAAATAGGAACCGTAACCGAAACAGATAATAGTTGGAAATTTTGGTTCTTCGTAACAGTTATTTGGAATAAAAGTTCTCCATAATCGTTTAATCAGAACCTTTATATAACAGTTTTAAACAGTTATTTTCGGAACCGTTTCAAGCCCTGGTATCTGATTTATGTTTGACGGTGTAGTCTAATCGATGCCATCTGAATAAAATGAGTCCAAAGGACTTAGTCAGTCATGGAGAGCATGAACAAGAATGGGGTGGATACTTCGTAGTCAAGGGACTAGAGAGAATTATAAGAATGCTGTTAATGACTAGAAGAAATTACCCTATCGCTATTAGGAGGTCTGGATGGAAAGCTCGTGGTATACAGTTCAGCGATCTTGGCCTGCTTTTAAGAAGTGTACGGGACGACAACACTGCAGCGGTATCTATTTTGTACGATGAAAGGTGTTAAAGGTTTCTTACGAACTAAATTGTGCTAAAGGATATATATTTTACAGAACAACACTTTGCACTATGTAACTGATGGTTCCACGAAGTTAATGTTTACGTATAGAAAGGTTTTGTACTATGTACCATTGATTCTGATGCTAAAGTGTTTGGCTGATGTCTCAGACATTTTTATTTACAACGCATTAACAGCTGGCTGTGAAGACGAGCTTTATTATAAAGGTTGCATCCTAAATATGTTACGAGCAATACACGAACAAGATTTACACAGCCACGAGGAATGCAAAGCTTATATTGGGAGGATGTTTAGGGTAAAATTCTTCGAAGTGCCTCATGACGCCACTGACATAGACATCTGTGACTTCATCATTAAGTCAGTTATTAAATATAATAATATACTTAATGTCCATTAGGGTGGGCCGAAAAAATCAAATTTTCGAAACTCGAAACAGCCTGGTGCGGAAAAGTTGCGTCTGGGGAAGACAAACAGAGGCAAAACAAGTTTTTTTCAAATCGGTCAATATTTAAAGTATATTTAATAATAAAGTATATTAAAGTCTGCAAATATTTAAGTCCGGCGACGTCTGTATATTTTTATAAAATTCTCATATTTCACTGTTGAGTATCAGAAAATATTATTTAAGCAACAAAACACGTGGAATAGTGTTTTATATATTGTCGCGAAGCTTAGTATCTATGTGTTTCTATTTTTGGACCTATCGCGGTTGGTAGTGAAAGAGGAACATATTTCATTGATTCAAGAGCCGGTCAACAGCCATATTGATCTCTAACATTCATTTCTTGTAGATTTTTGCGCGCTGAAAACGAATCCGCAAACCGTTTGTCGCCACCACCCTCTGTTTTCGAGAAATTCGATTTTGAAAAAAAAATGTGAATTTTCAACTTTTAACATCTGTTCAGATCAAATAGTAATAGTAATTCGGTAAAATTATTCTATGAACCGTCGCAAACACAACGATATAAGTTATTATTGCATTATTAACATTTAAATATATTTCAACAACGATCAAATGGAAAATGACACCCGAGATGTACAAATCTTTGCAGATATCTTTCTGTATAGTTCAGCAAATAAGGGTCTAGGAGAAAATCTCACTGTTCCACGCGATGCAGCAGACATTTTTCCCCCGGAAACCATCAGAAGAAGTAGCAAGACACGTTTTGTTTTCAATACAGAAGCCAACAGCGGCGGGCGTACCTACTGCCGCTCAGCGACAGCCACTACCACTGTCGGCTCCGCTTAAAAACAAAACGTGACTTACCAGTTTTGTTGGTGTTTTCCGGAGGGAAACTGTCTGCTGTATAGCGTGGAGTTGTCAGATTTTCCCCTACACCTTTAGTTTTTGATATATATATATAGAGAGAGATATCTACAAACATTTGTGCATTTCGGGTGTCCTTTTCCATTTGATCATTATTTAAATATATTTAAATGTTAATACAATAATAACTTGTATCGTTGTGTTCGCGAGAGTTTATAGAATAATTTGGCAGAACAAGCAACCGACTAACTATTACTATTTGAACTCAAAAGATGTTCAAAGTTGAAAATTTACATTTTTTTTTTTCAAAATTGAATTTCTTGAAAACAGCAGAGGGTGGTGGCGACAAACGATTTGCGGATTCGTTTTCAGCGCACAAAAATCTAGCAAGAAATGGCAATTGAATGTTACAGATCAAAATGAGATATGTTCTTCTTTCATTAGAACCGCGTTACATCCAAAAATAGAAACACATGCTCCGCTTAGCCACAATATATAAAACAGTATTTCACGTGTTTATATGCTTAAATAATATTTTCTGATGCTCAACAGTGAAATATGCAAATTTGATTAAAATATACAGAAGTCGCCAAACTTGGTAAAAAATTAAAAACTTTCACCCCGTTTGGACCCGGTTAAATATTGTTCGATTGCAAAAAAACTTTTTTTGCCTATATTTGTCTTCCCCGGACGCAATTTTTCCACACTAGGCTCTTTCGAGTCTCGAAAATTTGATTTTTTCGGCCCACCCTACTGTCCATGCAGCTCGTTTTCCATGCTTAATACACAATTGCTTTCATACTTTCAGGCACTGCATAGCCATTCACCTTAACAAACCTCTGGATAAATTTCATTTACTTGTCTTTATGATGAAAAAGCTGTTTGCTCTCGCCCAGAATAAGTGCGCCGTCGAAGGAGCTGATGCTGTGATGATGCAGGAATGCTTGCTTGGTGGTCATTTGTATTTGCAAGTATTAAAAGAGAAGCTGCACGCTTGGCTGACTGGTCTTAAATTCGGAATTTTAAAGCGTTCAAGGAGCGCTGGTAATAGGTACACTTTAAACGTGCGTAAGTATTTCAGGAACTAATGCAGAGCTTTCAAATATTCCGGTTATTAACAGAACTGTTTTACGTATCAATAACAGAGGAAATGTTGAACGTAATGAAGTATGGAAACTCCCTTGAGTCACAGATGGAGAATTTCATATCGACTGGAAATTTAAAGTCACCGACAGGTCTAGGACTGATGCAAAACACAGGTCTTACGATCATTGCTGAGAATATTAACCGGATGCGTTACATGAGCCACTTTCGCGCCATACATAGGGGTTCCTTTTTCCAAGAGATGAGGACCACCGAAGCTAGACAATTATTGCCAGATGCATGGGGTAATGCTTGGTTACGCTTACAGATATATTATAAAATTTTCGCTATCAGTTGAAAAGAATTTCTGTAATTATTAATTACGTAGGATTCATCTGTCCTGTACATACACCCGACGGTGCGCCTTGTGGCCTCCTCAATCACTTAACAATGAACTGCATAATCACGAAACACCCAGATCCGAAATTAAAAGCCAATATCCCTATTGTATTGATGGATCTTGGAATGATACCGCTATCTATTGCTGACAATTGGAAAAACTCGTACATCGTAATATTGGATGGAAAATTGATTGGATTAATAGAAAACAACATAATTGCCAGAGTGACGGACAAGCTGAGAATACTTAAAATAAAAGGAGAAGAGGTAGGTAATACACTTAACATTAAATTTAAATTTAATTTAAGGGGACCTCCCGGTCTAAAGGCAAGGATTGTAACCCGCTCGGAGCCGATTACTAGTAACATAAGACAGTCTAGTCCAGACAGCCACTTAAGGGGGTACTCTGGTCATCTGACCGAAATATTGAGCAGGGCACAAGTAGATGAATATTGTGTAAAAAGTTTTGCACGATTATATTTGTTATTCATTCAGTAAAAAAAATCATAAAGATTGCTCATTTTTTCGGCCGGATGACCAGAGTACGTTAAGTGGCTGTCTGAACCAGACTGTCTTATGTTACTAGTAACCCGCTCCGGACGGGTTAGAATCCCTGTCTAAAAGTTGATTTTTTTTTAATCTCATTTTTTCGAATGTTCAACGTTTTCGGAATAAGTGTTTAAAAGGATTTGTTGAAATTCGTAAAATTCCCGAAGTTATAGGCATTTGAGTAGCGCCCACGTAAAACTTTAAACGCGTTTCTCTCGAAACAGTGTCCTCAAAACGGTAGGACCTGTATTTTCAAAAGTTACTATCCGATTCGACTGAAACTTTTTTTATTTTGAAGAATATACTTCTGGCTAGGGGGGAAACCGGAAAAAAATTACAAAATAACATTCTTTTATAAAATAACGACACTTGAAGTTTGAAATCACTCCCTATACTTTTCATCCTTTCAACGCCTTGGAAATTATAAATTTTCAATTTTTTGTATTTTTTTCTGGTACCTCCCCCCCCCCCTAGCCAGAAGTATATTCTTCAAAATAAAAAAAGTTTCAGTCGAATCGGATAATAACTTTTGGAGATACAGATCCCACCGATTTGGATCAATTTTTTGACGCCTTGACTTTAACGACTCCCCAGTGCCGTCTACAATGATTAATTATGAAACAAAAAAATATATTTTTATAATTTAAGACGTCTTTAATTCACTGCAACAAATCCCATTAAATTATATATAGTAGTTTTCCTTTAATTAATTCCTAAAGATCGCCTATTTTTTTATGCTCCCCTTAAATTTGCTTGTCCCATGATCTGTTTTTAGATCCCACATACATTAGAAATAGTGCTGGTGCCAAAGAAAAATGTACCAGCGCAGTATCCAGGACTATATTTATTCACGAATCCAGCTCGCATGATGAGGCCAGTAATGAATTTGGCCGCTAAGAAGATCGAATACATAGGAACATTCGAACAAGTATACTTAAACATCTGCGTTACACCCGAAGAAGCCTACGAAGGAGTAATATAAATCATTCTATCCTTTTTATGTTGTTTCATATAATTCGTCAGTTTCTCATTTAATTTATTATTGCAGCTGACGTCGCACCAAGAGCTGTCGAAGACAGCTTTTCTGAGCAATCTGGCTAGTCTCATCCCAATGCCAGACTGCAATCAAAGTCCACGAAACATGTACCAGTGTCAGGTAAAAGATTTCTATGCATTTCCTTTAGTATATTAGCTAAGAGATTTTCAGACGTTTAAGTTCACGAAAGTTCAATTTCCTTTTAGATGGGTAAACAAACCATGGGCACTCCCTGCCATACGTGGCAATTGCAATCGGAAACAAAATTGTATAGGTTGCAAACACCCTCGACGCCGCTGTTTCGACCTGTACATCACGACAAGATTAATCTCGATGATTTTGCTATGGGCACTAATGCGATAGTCGCTGTTATTTCATACACTGTAAGTGTCACTAACAATGTTAACAGGATGTTTTCAGTACGGTATGTGCATTTATAGGGATACGATATGGAAGACGCAATGATTATAAACAAAGCAGCGTATGACAGAGGCTTTGCACACGGAATGATTTATAAATCTGAATTCGTAGATTTGAAAGATCAAAAAAGTTATTTCGAAAGGAACCCGGATAAACCTGAGCTTGCCGAGAAATTGGATGCTGACGGCCTTCCTATACCAGGAACTATTATCTCTGAAGGTGATGTCTACTATTGGTAAGTTACTTGTTATGTGCTTAAGGATACCTGCTACTTGCAATCTCACTTTATGTAAGACGTTGCGAGTAATCTTTCTTGACAGCTACTATGATGCGGACCAGACAAAATACGTTACTGGTAAATATCAAGGAAAAGAAGATGCTCATATAGACAACGTAAAGCTCTGCGGGACATTGCACAGTTATATTCCACGTAGGGCCTGCATAACATTTCGCATTTCAGTTAGTAGAATATCAGTTTAATGTCTTGCGAATCGGCGTACACCAACGCAATCTTATTTAGCCAATGTTCCTTTAATATTTCAGCGCAATCCAAGCGTCGGGGACAAATTTGCTTCGAGGGCGGGTCAGAAAGGTATCTGTTCGCATAAGTGGCCAGCGGAGGATCTACCATTCACGGAAACTGGTCTGATCCCTGACATTGTGTTCAATCCCCATGGCTTTCCAAGTCGTATGACGATAGGTGAGATTAATGTTCGTAATATTTACAATTCGCATGTTCCGACACAGATGTTCAAATTAAAATTTATACGCATCGGCAGCCATGATGATCGAAGTGATGGCTGGAAAGTCAGCAGCCGTTCATGGATTGGTGCACGATGCGACATCCTTTAGGTTCAACGAGAACAATACAGCTGTGGAGTACTTTGGCAAGCTATTGGAACGTGGTGGTTACAATTATTACGGAACAGAAAGGATGTACTCTGGAGTAGATGGAAGGGAAATGACTGCTGATATTTTCTTCGGGGTTGTGCATTATCAACGATTGCGACATATGGTTTCGGATAAGTGGCAGGTGAGAAGCACTGGCCCAATCGACGTTCTAACAAGACAACCCATAAAGGGTAGACGAAGAGGTGGTGGCGTTCGATTTGGCGAAATGGAACGAGACTCGTTGATATCTCACGGTTGCTCGTTTCTGCTTCAAGACCGTCTTTTCCATTGTTCAGACAAAACTACAGTGAGTGCCGATTCTCTTTTAGTTCCCTTCCCTTTTCTGCTCTATTAATAAAATATCCAATGCTTCGCAGACGTTGGTTTGCCAAAAGTGTGGAACACTGTTGGGCCCGGTGATGGAGATGGCTTTAAACGCGGCAGGATTAAATGAGAAAACAAAGTGCCGTCTTTGCAGTAACGACGAGTCCGTGAGGGAAGTTGACATACCGTACATCTTTCGATATCTCGTGACACAATTAACATCCTGTAATATCAACGTAAAACTCTCATTCGCGGAGAAATGAACGAATATTAAAATACGCGTACATACTATATTTGTACTCTCTCTCTTTTTTTTTTTTTAGCAATAATAATACTTTATTTCTCTTTTCTAACATTCCATTAAACATTTCAAATTACAAATTCAAGACACTGAACAATTCAATCCATTATTAAGACAATTAACGCTGTCTAACGATTATGTACATTTCTTCCCGATATCTGTGTATTTGAAAAGATTTCGAACTGAATGAGTGGGTCTGTTCGAATTATCTTTCGTATCTCTACATTTGGTAACAATATTGAATACAACGGAATGTCTGTGTTTCTTTAATTTCAAAGAAGTATTTCCTATATAGATTTTTATACACATTTGAAGCAGATTATTTGAGGAAAGGAAGGCAAAATGTACAGATTTCAAGCAGAACTTACAATTTGCGAAGCTTATATATCTAAGCTTTCGCTGGGACTTGTGTGCCGGGTTTAGCTCCTGAAGCACCTGGCGCACCAGTTTGTTCTTTCTCCAGTTGCTTTCCTAAATACTCCCTACGAATTATATACGAAAAGCTTCAATATCGATATTCAAATATCGCGATTTTAAAGTACTTTTTCTTTTACCACTTTACCAGCCGTACGTTTTCGAGCAAAATTAATCGAGATCTTTCAACGGTAATGTCATCGCTTATAAATGTGAAATAAGATTGAATTTTCAGGCTGAAACGTGGTGATCGATCGGTCTCGTGAAATCACGTGTACGTGGCAGCGGCAGATAAGGTGGTAAACAGTAGGGGTGTACGGGTACCCGAGCGTCGAGCCAGGATCTCGAAAGTTTGTCAACACAAATATATATTCGGGTAACCATTATTTCGGTTCGGGATCCGATCCAAGGAAAATATTATAAGACAGGCTTGCGAATTAAGTGAACGCGGCGGCCGAGTTTCAGAGGCAACGCCTCCTTTCTCCCGCCGCGCGTCTTGGCCCCCGCGGCGGTGTAGGTGCTTGGAGCACCTCAGGCCCGTAGCATATGAACCGCGCGTGGCGCATTGTGGCGACATTGTATCAATAGGTTTCCACGTCGTCCCAGAGAGCACGATTTTCGATGCGTTTGGTTTGTCAACGCGCCAAGCGCGGTTCACGTGGTACGGGCCTGAGGCGCCCCAAGCACCTAGGCCGCCGCGGGGGCCAAGACGCGCGGCGGGAGAAAGGAGGAATTGCCTCTCAAAATCGGCCGCCGCGTTCACTTAAGGGGGGAGTCCTATTTAGGACGCTAGGAATAAGGTGATTCTTGGGAATTTTTTTTCTGAGAAACTGTTGAGCGGATCTTTTCCAAACTTTCAGGGTATTTTAGTTCACATCCCAACAATAAAAATTAATTTTTTCCTTACAAAGTGTTCGGTAGAAATGGAGATATATGAACACGTTCGTTAGGACTCGCGCCGGGGGTGCAAATTTGCGATTGTAATGGTGGCCCCAATTCTGCGCTGAAATAAAAAAACCAAGGATTTTCTTATTTCTAGTACAATTACATTGTCGATGAACCTAACAAACGGGAAAAAAGTTAAAAGTTGGCAAATTGGTGGGACTTGAAAGAAAAAGTTATGATTCTGCTCCAAGATATTTCGTACTATTTATGAAAAAAGACTTGCTCAATTCAATTTATTTATCAAAGTTATAGGTCCATCGACAATGTAATTATACTAGAATTAAGAAAAATCTTGGTTTTTTTATTTCGGGGAAGAATTTGGACCACCATTACAATCGCAAATTTGCAACTCCGGCGTGCGAGTCCTAACGAACGTGTCCCTATATCTCCATTTCTACCGACCACTTTGTAACGAAAAAATTAATTTTTATTGTTGGGATGTGAACTAAAATACCCTGAAAGTTTGGAAAAGATCCGCTCAACAGTTTCTCAGAAAAAAAATTCCCAAGAATCACCTTATTCCTAGCGTCCTAAATAGGGCTCCCCCTTAATTCCCAAGCCTGTTATAAGATGTGAAATAATATTATTTTATTAAAATAAGATGCATTAGCCGTATAAGACGAGTGTAATATATCCTTTGCTTAAAAATTCTTACATCTGATCACACTGCAAATCACAACTTAAAAGTTTCAGTACAAAACCAGACGGAAAAATTATATTCTGAATTGAAAATCGGGGCCGGAAATAACGGGTATCCGAATATGTTTATGTGAAAACAAACTTTCCGGGATCCCTACCCGATCCGAAATATCGGGTACCCGCACACCTCTATTAAACAGTTGGTAAATTACGTACCAATTGTGCACCATAAGCTTCTGAACTGCAATGAGAGCTTCGTACCTCACATTAGGATCTTCGTGACCTAGGAGTTGCATTACTCGTTGCTTACCTCCAAGTTGTTCGATTACACTGAAATAATGTTATAAGTTAAGCCCAGTAATTGGGTAATTTCCGAAAGTGGGCGGTGGAATGAAGAAAAAGGCTTCGTCGAACGTACTGTTTTCCACGTGGGTAGTGCCTTACGTATTCGCCAATATCGAAGCTGGCTACGCTGAGAACTATCGAGTCCTTGCTAGTTGCCAACAAATGAACTAAAATTCGCAGCAGCTCGTAATTCTTCTCATTAAGCCGACTAGCGTTTTCTCGCCAGAATTTGCCGGATTTGTGAACCGGGGACCATCCGAGGCGTCCAGATTTCACCTCAGTCGAGTACTCGTCGAAGGAACTCAAATCTTGAACGGACACTTGCAACATTTCGTTCAAGAATTCAATATCGCCGGTGATATCTTCATCGTCGAATTTGCGTTGCCCCAGTATCGACAGCTGTTTCAACACTTTGCACTGCACCATGGCCAAGCAGTGCTCCTTGGCAACTTGCTCGTCATTCACTTTCTCGATAAGGTTCTGCAAAGATTAAAAAAGTAAGTAAAGACAACGATGGCAGGATATCTATGTTTGCGGGACTCACTCTAAACACTGCTAAAATAATACGTGTCACTTTCTCCTTGACCGAATCGCTTAATATGTCTGCCAGAATCGGTATGACGGTGAACCTAAAATGTGAGAATTAAATACCATTCTCCTGTAAGCACAATAACCAAGAAACTCGCTTCGCGCGATACGTACTTGTTCATTTTTTCTGCGAGTAGTGGATTGAATGTTAGTACCCATAAGCAAAATATAAGCTGGTATTGCACTTGGAAGTTTACTCTGCCCGTCAGGACGCTCAACAATGTGGAGATTCCATCCACCGACACAAACGCGAAACGATATTCGTTTATACGAAGCATCATTTGCAAACAACGCGCCACAGATTGAATATACTCGTTATTCTAAATAAAAAAAGAATAGAGAGAAATACGTAGCATTTTAAAAATCTAAGTAAATAATAATATGAGAAGTTGAGATTATGTGTGCGCACAAGAGAAGTGAATTGAAAAGACCATTGTGAGTAAAAGAGAGTCCAAGTAAGATGTATTCTTCCATTGAAATGTAAAGTTAGTAATTAACGTCCATAATTAATTACCTTCTTCCCAAATAGGAATAATTTCATACACACTCGGGGAGATTTCTGATAACAAGTGATTACTTACACGCGAATTCGCTAAATTCTTTCCTGGGCATCCATATTAAGATTTAAACAGTTTTCGTATCGAATGCTTACGTTTTATGTTCGAAGTGAAATTAAATTACTTGAATCTCGTAATATTTTCATATTAAAAATTAGCTGTTCTATGACCAACCAGATTGAGTTGTTCGTGTAGCTCAAACGCCTCCTTGTCCGCAGTGTTGTCTTGTTCTACTTCTGCATGCAAGTCTGTGTCCTGAAGTGCCTCAAACTAAAACCCCGCGTGACTTGTTCATGTGTTTAAATTATCGTACAATTCAAGAACATTTTTCTACCTATTCGTTATCTCGCGAGAAGCGACATGGATCTGCTGCATGGTAAGTGGCAATACATTTCCGTTTTATGGTTAGTTGCAGTTTGAAAATTTGTAAATGATGAGGCACAGAAGGATATGTAACTGTACGAGGGAATACAATTGTTGTAACTGGTCGCTGAATAATGTTACGTGAAATTCGTATTATGATTTAATCAATTTCATTGCGTACCTAATGAGAACCATCACCCATATTGTGCACACACATAACTATATTAAAAATAGAAGCTAAGCAACAAATAAGAAGCGTACGGTATTTGCGAGAAATCGTTGTTCAAATACTCTCTCAGTTCTCGATTTGTGTAACTAAATATTACGAATAGCATCTCTGAACTTACACTGAGCTTCAACTGATCTTTCAGCCATGTCAAATAAAAGTGAAGATCTGTTTTTTCCATCAAATCGTGACTCCAGCAAGCAAGTTTAGCGATAATGCGAGAAGTCATATTCATTATAAATCCATCTTGCCTGTTTAATAAGTTCAAGAAAGTCGCCCAGATCGATTCTCGTTTGCGATTCGAATGTTCTTGAAAGATTTCTACACGGCTATGATCTTCCTAGTGTTCAAAATGTGACCAATTAGAAATATTGGTAATTATTTAGAAGTTTTCCATCCTCACCGATTTCAATGATTTTTGGATATGTTGTCGGGGACACGATTCTCAACAATTTTTTCCTACACATGTTACCGCCGCTCGACCTTCGTTTCCGAGATATTCGCGAAACACAGTAGATACGCGTCCGTGGCAGCGTATGCGCCAGAGCATGGAACAAAACAAACGACGAAGCTGACTTTCTTTCCGAGATATTTGCGAAAAACATCTTTTGACTTATTCCGACGCAACGCATTCCACTTTCCAACTTGTCCTGGGTATTAGTATTGGTCGGGGCCAGATTAGCGCGGAGGGCGCGCGCCCGCCCGCGGGCGCGTAAAGCATGATAGGAAACCGATGCGAGTCGGGGTGTTGTTCAAATCTCTGAACTCACATCAGTTCGCTATCATGCTCTACGCGCCCCCTGCACTAATTTAGCCCCAACCAATACTAATACCCGGGACAAGTTGGAAAGTGGAATGCGTTGCGTCGGAATAAGTCAACAGAAGTTTTTCGCAAATATCTCGGAAACGAAGGTCGTGCGGCGGTAACATGTACAGGAAAAAGTTGTTCAGAATCTCGATCTTGAGGACATATCCAAAAATCATTGAAATCGCTGAGGATGGAAAACTTCTAAATAATTACCGAAATATTTAATCAAGATGAATTTGCATTTATGTACAAGTTTATATACCTGAAACATATCATCGACCATTACAAGGATATACTGAATAGTCTGATCTTTTGAAACATGACCGAGTAAATTAAGGAAAGTTCTAGCAGCCTGATGTGGATTCTCTTTCAGTTTCGCTTCTCGGGCACTGGCATTGCTCGTGTCGAAAGCAACTATGAAATCGTGGTCCTCCTTCGATATCATTTGAGATCTACGAAATTTTCAGCATTAAATACAATCTTACGCAGATCTGCCTCTTCCACGTTTATGCGCAGTGACGACGCATTTGGGGAGATATTAATGTTTGCGATAAGTTCAATTATATTAAAATAACAAAAATTATTGTTAGAAATTGTATGAGATCGTAACAGCAGATTCTATTCTTAAACTGAAGTTCTTACTGTAAATAGGATTGCCAATTAATCCGTTGATTTCTGATATCAGCAGCCTGCTGCTGAAGAATACTTGTGGCTGCCAGCATATCTGGAATATTTTCAACACTTGTGATTTACTACTTCGTGTACTTATAATAACAACAGGTGAACAAAACTGATTGCAGCACAAAACTTCATATGTATGTTTCAAATACAGGAATGAAGAATAATCAATATTAGAGAAAGATTTAATACACTACTGCAAGTACTGTATATCTAGATATGCATGTTACGCGTCCGAACTTAAAATAAAGAAAACTCTACACAGCAAAGGGGCAGACAGGCATTTTACAAAACGGATTCCGTAACATATAATTATTACTATGGACACTGAATTTTTACGGCATAGATGATTCGCTACCTTTATGATAAATAAATGACAAATGAAGTAGAGAAGGAAACAGGAAGAATATAATGTCTTTGCAAATCACATAAACACCTTACAGTATTGGGAGTGGCAATGTCAAATTAAAAAATAATTTTAGCACAAAGCAATTACCAATTTTCTCGTCTGGCAGAGTCGGTATCATCTCCTTAATATTCGCGCGGTCTACCATTTTTGTTGTCGTCGCTTAAGACTCCTGTATTTCAATGAACAAATTTCTGCAAAATTAAAGTTCTACTGGTTCGCACAACTCGCACTCCCTTCAGCTGTTGGATCACAAGACCAATGTATAACCAACTCCTTCTGAAAATAGCCACAAGGTTCCCTAGCAATTGTGTTGTTGCGCGGTTCCGAGGAAGTTTCAGTTGTTAACGCGGGTTGGTGCCCGTGGAGCGCTGAAGAACTCTGCCCGTGAAATGCGCGAGTGTTTGAAATAAAATGAAATTAAATGCTGGTAAGGACTTCAATATATTTCTCGATAGTTTTAACCCCTCAGCGTGGTACGACGAGCAGGACTGGTCATAGGAAAACTGTCCGCAACGGCGGTATGACGAGTAGCGCTCGTCAAGGGACATGAAGCGAGTAGGGACCAAGGTCTATTGGACATACGAATTAGTGGTGTGCTGTGCTCTTCTCATATACATTCTGTAGGCCTTGGCAAGGAGATATTGCCGTGAAGAGGGCCTCTGCAAGAGAGTGGCCGCATAGACATATATAGACGGAGCAGAAGCTGGGACTTTCGGCGAGGGGAACGGTAGGCTTGGAGGGGAAAAGGCAGAAGTCAGATACAGGCACGTCGGGTTAGCTTTGGAAGCATTCGGCATGCATATCCATTGCGTTACCCGATTTGCCTGTATCGCTCCCCTTACCGCGAAACTTACACCCCCCCCCAACTTACGCTCCGTCTATATATGTCTATGAGTGGCCGTTTGAGAGGGATGCAAGTCCGATTGGTTAGGTTAGGAGATATGACAATACTTCTTCAGGTCTGCTAGTGATCCTCTAAATAGGGGCGCGAATTCCACTTACGCCCAAATCGCCCGCAACGCCCGTGATTTTCATTAAGATAGGTTTTCCTATACGCGACTGGACGCAACGTCAAGAATTTCGAAGTCGATTTTCTCGAAAATGAAGCGCAATATCAAACAAAATTATTCCTTTTTCTCCATTTATTTAATTATTATAAATCGAAGAGAAACTAACATTTTGTTATTTCGCGCTTCATTTTCGAGAAAATCGCCTTTGAAATTCTTGATTTTGAATCACGTTGTATTGCTATTTAGTTGGCCTCGGCAGAAAAGGGAAAGAAGATTTCCATAAATTAAACGTAGCAACGGTTTTAATATGTAACTTTCACCCTCATTTTACTGTTCCCAATATTGATTACTGTAAAATTCAATGTATTGTCTGTATATTCGACCTCGTACTAACATGTTCTTGTATCTATTGTAAGTGCATATATTCTTCATTATTTCTGAATTAGATAAATGAAATAAATTGTTATCGAGTTTGATCTCATTTTGAAAACCATTTACTTGCTTAAATTTTTATTAAATCGAATCAGCACCGTCGAACGTCCTAAAAACGTTTTAAAAACGTCCTGAAAACGTTTTGAAAATGTTCTGGTTTGTGAAAATGGATGTTTTTAGGACCTTTTCTGGATGTTTTCAAAACATCCTGGACGTTTCTAAAACGTGTTTAAAACGGTTTTGTGCTATCTGGGAAGTGTGAGATGGAAAGAGAAAAAAAGATGGGTGCAAAGCGACGTTGCCGCATTTCACTCGCATATTTTACGCTACTTTTAATGAAAATATTGTGTTTCTAGCTGCATTAAACATACTGTTTGTTTAATTGAATTCCAAAACAAACAGTGTAGTAATAATTTTATTAGGAATAGACATGTAAATAACATTTTTGTCTACATAATTTTTTTTTATCTAAGATTGGTATCACTGCAGAGCTCCCATGCAAAGAGGAGATATAATAAGAGGTGTCACTCCGTGCGGAACCTTTGAAGTCCTTACTTGACCTTGGCATTTAAATTGGTTGTCTATTCGAGCGGGATATTCAAATCGACTAAACGTACCTTACCGCAATTTGCTGATTATTGCCGAAGTTTACCGTGGTTTACCGATCGTTGCCGAATGGGCATTTAAATTGGTTGTCTAGTGATTTCCCTAGTTTATGTCTGTCCTTGTCGAGTGATGCCTCTTATTATGTCTCCTCTATGTCCCATGCATAAGCATAGGCTTACTCCTCTCGCCGCCTGCCCCGCAAGTGAGGCATCGAACCTGCTTAAGGTTTCGGCCAATGCAATTCATCCCACAACTAGGTACTGTTCTGGGCAGAAAGCCTCCACGCTGAAGGGTTAAATGATCGTTTGTAACAGAGTACAGTTTATGACGTTTCTAATCCAGGAGTCAAAATCGTTCTCCTCTCCCAGAGTCCTCCGTCGGTGAACCTTGCCTCCTCGAACATGGTGCCCCTTCCATCATTGCGCATCCTCCCAATCCTTTGGCCAATCAGGACGGAAGATGCGCCAGATACAAGCGGTAGGCTGTCTCGCGGATGTCCGTCCGCTCCCGCGAATCAACGTCCATCTTTCCTTCCATTTCCGGGTGGTGGTGGAAACACTGTGGAAGCGCGTTTTTCCGTTACACAACGGGGTGCCCACGTGGGAAGAGAAGGTAGGCTCTGCTCCGAGGATCGAAAAAACAACCCTTGGAGGAAATTTATGACCTTAGCGTCATACACTTAACACTTCTAGAGTCAATCGACACTCCTAAAGACTAACAAAGGACAAGGCCTTCTCAAAAGATTACGTGACTTAAAAGAAACTCGCGATTCGTTTCGGGGTTTACTAATTGAGACTCTGCCCAAGATCTTTCCCACCCATGCCATCGCGTATCCTTAACAATATTCTCTTTGATCACACGCAACGTCTGCTTTTAAACTTCGCTCCTAATTCACATATCGATTATATACATTCCCGTAGCTACATTCGCGTGATCACGCAGCACACCAGCGACTCCAGCGGGCAGCGAGCATAGCGACAGTCACTACTCTCACTACGTAGAATACAAATATCCCTACTTAACGCAACAGAATTTATCAAAATTTAAAAAGTCTTTTTAACTTGACGTATATATATATACACTGACTCACATTCTCCTTTTTGAAATATTTAATTAATTTTACAATATTTAGAAAAAGTTTCCGTTCAACCGACGTTTACAAACATTTATACGCGATGTATTGGAACAATATTGGTAAATATTGAAAATCTTGATCTCTATTACATGTATGAAATGTACTTACGAAAACAATTTTTGAATTAAAAGATTTGTGTATGCAACTATATGATATACAGCATTCCAATGTGTCAAGATTAAAAATTTATTGTCATACGGGTTAAAATGGGAGAATTGTTTTTATAGAATCAGAGGTTAAGGACACATCGTTTTACAAAAATTTGTTTATTTCGTAATGATCATATTGTATGTATAAAACTACCCTCTAATTGCGTTTAAATAGCCATCTTTCTATATTGGAAACTGTAGGAGTATCCTTTCTTGATTACAATTGCGCAACCTGTCTTTTTTCCCCCAATTAACTGACTCTCAATAATCCAATACACTTTTAACAACAATAATCTTACAATTAACTTGCATCAAAAGTCACGTTTTCCTCTCATTAAAAAAAAAGCAAAGAATAATCATAAACAATTATATAGAACAATGTGTAATTCTCTAAACGAGAAATTATAACGCCAATTCATTGTGAGAAATAAAATGTTTGTTAACAGCTTTACGCCAGTTTTTAAATTCTCCCGCTGCGTTCGATACTATATCGATTTAAGGTCCTTCGATATAATTATCGAATGGTATGTCTGGTATGTACTACGCGCGAGTGTTTACACTATTTATACAGCATACATAATCTTTATAATTTTTAATACACGTAAATTATTGTTACATCTGTTGTGCTTAAGCTCTTCGATTAATGCATATCGTCTGAATATTGTCACGATCGGCCAAAGAATTTTACGAGAACTTTAAGCGTCGCGGTTCCACGCGCGAGGGTCATATCGATCCGAATCGGAAGACGATGACATGTTATTATTATCGAATTCAAACTTATCGATCGAGAATCGAATCGAGTGGCACGTAGAAACTAATCTATCTGCCACTCGTTACACACGGAATGAAATCGATTTAACGATTATCAAACAACTTATAAACATTTCACGAATATCCTTTTTCCTTCTATCGAATGTGAATCAGTCGTTTTTTTTTAACAAGATGATGGTCGATTTCCTTATAAATGTATACTTTATGCACCCGTTTAAATCGATACTACGTACCGCAGACGCTGATGACTCAAACCATCCGACGACGTAAACACTTGACTGGCGTCGGCGTGTTTTCACGTTGATACTTTTTGGAAAGCATCGAAAGCGACTAAGCACTACCGTGTAGTGCTGAGGTTAGACGAAAGATCGTTTCAAGCCAGTCAGGTCTTCCTGATCACTCGTCTCGAGAAACTTTTGTACAACTCTCGCCTCGTGTTTGGAATATTTACTGACATTAATAAAATTTTAATTTCTATATTTTTTTTATAGAATCTTCACGAGAACACTACCAACGTAGGTGACATTTTCCATTGAAAATGACTCGGAATACGACTTCACTCGGAGTTTCTCTAATTACACACAATTCGAATTAGTTTCAAATTCCATAGAGAAGTTGCTCATAACGCGTAATTAAAATTAACCCGAATGAGGTCGAGTTCGAACTCACTTTCATCGGGGGGATCCCCGCCCAATCTATTAGTGACAAATTCGCGAAGAGTTAATAAAGAGCATAGAAATTAAAATTGTTATTTTCACTACTGTACTAACCTCGGTTTGTTTTCGAAGCAAAAATTAGGGAACTCTCAGACAACACTGTCGATGATTTCCAGAAAGTATCAACCAACAAACCGTGCACATGATGGAAATTCTTCGAGTCCTCAGTGAGAGAACGCACGACAGTGCGAATACACGAGAATTAATAGCCCTAGGAAGAGGCGGCGCGGCGCCTTTTCCACCGTGCATTTTTGTTCGCGCGGAATGATTCATCGGTGATCATCGCCTCAAAAATATCGTGCCAATAATCGTAAACTATCAGTTATTAATTATTCGTTATTCATAATGCACGAACACTGTTACACATCTATAATTATGCGCCTAACAAATGAATATTAATTCACTGCGATAATATATATATAGATGTGTGTGTGTATGTGTGTATATATATATATATATATACCTCTACATTTCTTTATATACTTTTCATTTAATGCCTCTAGAAGAGGGTGCCTTCTTCTTTATATATATAGCTTATAGTATTTGGAACGATACTTTTGAGCCGATTGTACTCACAGACTCGCTCTCACTCTCGCTCTCTCTCTCTCTCTCTCTCTCTCTCTCTCTCTCCCGTCCCGCTCATTTGATCGATCGCTCGATCCTTCTTTCTGTTTTAGCCACTTTATCATATACTCATCACAATAAAATATTATTCTGCGTCTTTATATTTACAGCAGTATTTACCTCGTATTCCCTTAACTTTTAATTGGTACCGTTTACCCCCCTTAGTCAATTCGGTTTCTATCTACTTTCTTGCGTACAATCATTAACAGTCGCCTGGTTTCGAAATTAAATTACAGACCGACTGATAAAGAAATAACAAATACGACACCAATTAAAGATGAAGGTAATGCGACACATCTCCCCCCTCCCCCGCCTTCGCAATGTTGTTTCGCTATTACACGAATTGTCGAAAGTACAGGCTAGATTTTTTTTTTTTAAATGAACGGTCAGAAAACAAAGGTGATTCAATCGTTAGGCGTGTAAATATACGATTGTCCAGAATATAGGATACATTCGGATCGTTTTTCGTTAAACGTCGAATTTCATCGAGCTTCCAATCAGTTTTAACCCTTCGATTACTGTGAATACTTTCGAAATGCAGTCAGTGCGCCGCGTGCGCGGAGACCGCCGATGGGCGTTCAGCGAGCACAGTTAACACTGTGTGGCCAACGATTCCCGCACGGCGTGTACGCTTAGTGGTAAAATACCGATAGGGTTAAATACGATATTTAAAAGCACCGATGATTAGTTTAAAGTTAGTTTTCCCCAGGGTGTTTTCGTTCTTTTATAGACCTGCGGAACTTTCTGTCGAAGAAAACCACATTCGTTCCAATGCTGCTCTAATTGCCCGAATTTCTCGCAGAAGTTCCTTTTGCCGATTATTAATCTTAATCAGACTGTTGATTACTTTAACTCTACACAAGATATTTACATTATTCTTACTTCTTTTTTTTTATTATTTAGACCTCTTTGCTTCTATGTCACATCACAAATTTTATGAGAAGGATTTTATGAAAGGGTTAAAATACTAAGTTTTATTGAAGGCACAAATATTTCAGTTTTTATAATACTCGACTAATCCACCATACTACTAATACTTCTTTCATCAGAAGAATTTCTAAAAATTCCAGTTTAAGTTCAACGGTGCGTCTGCCCTTTGCTGTAGGAGATCTTACCTATTCCTCAAAATAATATATCCTCTGCTATTCTCTTTTCTTAAATAATCACAACAGTGGTGCAGAAACAATTTGCGCAAGAACTTTTGCTTCCTTGGTTACGATACATTAATTGATTTAAAATCAGAATGCCTTACTTTAGTCCGGTCTGTTATTCGAATACTTCGCGAGAGAGATTTAGTAAATCTTTCTTTTTAAAAGAAGCAGAATATCTTGTCTGTTGGAAAAGAGAAGTCTCGCGTACAATCGAATAGCATAGAATCATTCTGTTTCTGTCGCTTCTAAATAATATTCAACTTGAATTGGATCGTTATTATAAAAATTTCTTTCCTATCTGTATTCTGTAAATACTGAAATCCGAAGAGTACGCAATATTTCAGATGGCTAACAAGATAATACGTTCTGAATAAATGCACGATAATAGTTTGATATTCGACAGGGAAACTCGCCTTCGCAAACAGGTCCCCATATTTTTACATGCTTTATTATGCATACGATATGTATGCTTACACAGAGCGCTTCATGAAATACAATAAGCAAAGAAATCTCTTTACTAATAATTACATCGAGAACTGCCTAGTTTATTGTGTTCAACTGAAATTCTACACGTATTAAAGAAACTAATGGTGAATAATTTTACTGCATTCTAATTTCAATATTTTTCGAAGTAAGTTTCGGATGTAAAGAAATTTTTGAACGGTACCGCTTGTTAGGAATGAAAATTCTCATCGTATTCAATGAACACTCTGTGCACTATAAAAGGTCGATCTACAACTTTTATATAAAGAAACCTCGTATAAAGATGGGAAGACAATTCTTAGAAGTTACATTACAGATTAAGTATTGCATGTTGTAAAGTTCTTACCAACGAATCGAAAGAAGCTTAATCGTTGCTTTAATAAAACAGAATAATGCGTTGAGATGACAGTCTCATTAAAGTACCAACGACAGAGATGAGTATTCTTCTTTCTAAATGGGAGGCTCCAGCTCCGTTCTACGATCGACTTTCTGACAGAAATTTAGCATATTTATTCTGATTTAGAAATTGCACCAGCTTACAACCAAAGCGCAGCACTCTGTGCTTTCATAACACTTCTTTAATAATCACGTTAATTGCATAACAAAACATGAATATGTGTAGTCGTATGCTTTGATCAAGGTACACAAATACTTTGAGCATGACTACATTCATTCGCAGAAAAAGCTTTGTCAGCCAGTTCTAACGTTCCAATTTCATTGATGAATATCGTTTTACTCTCCGACCGATACAAGAAATCATAAAATTTCATAACAAATAAACGTCGTTTTTATAAAAAATTTTCAAAAAATTTCATTCAAACGGCACATATAATTTGAAAACGATTTTTTTAAAAATAAAAATTTAATTACAAAAAAAGCTTGTCGCAAATATTGTTCGCGGTATTTTTTTAGTTTTTTTTATTATTTTTTTTTAAAAAAGGGAAAATACACGTTTGTGGCAACGTGCAAAATGTTTTCCATCCGTCGTTGGCGCGGCATTAAAACATACAGAGAATAAAAAAAAACGTATCTGATACGATAGATAAAAACCATAATGTTCCGTTGACAATAATGCTAGCTAAACGTTATTAATTAATAATTATTACATGATTAACTGCTCTATAAGTAAACAATTGGTCGACTCATGTTTTAAGTACACTTTCATTACCGGGATAATAAGACATCATTCTGTGTCTTATTCTTAAGTAAGCGCAGAACAATACAAAATACTGGTTGTTTTATCATTATAATAATAATCGTTAAGGGTAAAACTCTGTATTCGTCGTTCACTCGAACAGATCAAATCTATCTAATAAAATTCAGCATTTTTGTGCCATTTGATACCGACTCTTTCTCTCTCTCTTCCAAACACACACGCATACAACAACACAGTTGCTCTTCTCCCTTTCGCTCTCTCTCTCTCTCGCTCGCAATTTTTCAATTTCTGTACATCGCTATTATTTGTAAAAGTAAATGCTCTGCATCTCCCCTTCGATTATACTTTTTTTTCAGTCTCTTTTGCATAGAAATATGCATGCTGAACATTTCGAGCATGCCATAGACCGCTTCGAAATTCGTGTGTTTCAAGGCAGGCTCGCATGACGCGACACCTGCATGGAAGCATTTTCATTATAAAAAGAAAATAAAATAAAATTAAAGAACAAAAAAGAGAGAGAAAACATCGTTTCTCATCCGCTTCCTACATCAAGCAGTCCGTCTCTAATTAGTTCTATAAGAATGTAGTCCCTTCACCCAGAACTAATGTATCGTGGACCATAAATGCTTACGGTTTCTTTCTAATTCTTTTCCGCTCCTCGGTTATCTAATATATCCGATTCCCTAAGCTTATGGACCCTATAAGCGTGGAATCTGGAAAAGAAAAATACAGGATTGCATGATTTACTCTGCTTTTGGATTTAAAAATTTGTCCCAACCTAGAAAATGCTTAAGAGAATTTGTTCTAACGTCTCTGAATGTTTAACGAGTAATGCTAAGAGAAGTACCAATTGCACGAATAACTGTTAATTGTAAAATCAACTTACGGCATTGTTCATTGCGGTGGCGATTCAGTGATCTCCTCTAAGTAATTCCATCAACAAATTAAACGAGCTGCCTTCACCTTCAGCACGTTTCGCACTTAATAATTCTTTCCCCGCCTGGCATGTTCTTTGCAAGTCTGGAATTCTCAGCAACAGTTCACCAAACTTGGCAGGCATCTCCGGATACCTTGCTATGGTGTACTGCTGCAACGCTTGCAGGGCCTTCTCCTGCGAGGCTCTAACTTTCTCAGGTTCCTTCAATTCACTCGTATCAGAGGTCAACAGTACTATCACCTTCATGCAACAGAAATCAACAAAATCGTTATCAATATATTCAAAGCATGCGAACTATTTAACTGTAGCTTGTTGAAGACACAGGTTGTACCGTCTTGAATAAGGAAATAAAGCTGGCGCATCGAATGCTTCATGAAATAAAAGTTACAAAGTCTTAAGTTCTTTGTCTCAATAAACGTCCATATTAAGACGGAGGGTTTTAAAGTAGTTACCTTCATTGCTACGTATTCGTACTGGTCGACCCTGAGCCTTCTCAGATTGTTAGTGAACGCGAGCATCCTCTCGATGCAGGTCGCCAAGCCAAGCTGTCTAGCTTGCTCCAGGGTAATCGACTTGCCGAGAGACACTCTGATTTCACCAGGAGTGCTCATGCTGCGAAAACAGCACGAGAAGAGCAACAGCTCGCACCAGGAATTAATCAACAGACAAATTTGATCGTCGATCGAGATGTTCTTAAACAGGGGCAGACTCTTGCACCACTTCACTATCTTGTAGAGCCGATGATCTGCTATGTTACAGAGGTTCGAGAGGAAATCGGGATGCTGAGTCGAGTTACCATTCGTATTGCTACCAATTTGTGAATTGCTGTTGATGGGCGCGGTACGTTGCTCGTTGCTGACGCCAGAAACAGCAGAGCAAGATCTGCCGTCTCTCCTGTTACTAAGATTTCCATTCCCTGCCGTCCCATTCGAAGAGCACTCGATTCCTGACCCGGCATCATTTCCTGTGCCAGACCCAACTCCCAGCAACATTGCATCGTTGCTCCTAGCAGCGGTAGTTCCTCCAGATTGAATCCCAGACATACGATCGTTGTCGTTATAGTGCCACAAATGCTCCACATCCATGATATCCTGCAGAAGTTGAGGCACCACTTGTATCTTGTGCGAGTGATTCGAGTGATGCCTGGCGGAGTAGTGGTGCTCACTGCCCGGCGGAGCTGGACTGCAGTTTCCTCCTGTTGCCAGTTTGTCACTAGACATACCGCCTGCAGGACTACCAACCAGGCTCGCTGGAAGCGTATAGGTACACTGGTAAGTGCTTCTTCCGCCTCTGGTACGATCTTCTCTGATTGCCTCTAGTTTCATACCTGTTGAACACGCCATAGTTACATTAAACTTGTAATCGCAACCGCTATCACACAGGGCAAAGCATCTCCCGAGGAAAGCATTTATTCAGAAATAGACTACTAATGTCCCAGAATTATTGAACCAAACGTTATGCAACACAGAAGCTACTAGGCTAACTAAATTAACGAGTGTTTTTACTATTGCGAGATGAGAAGAAACAAGACTACCACCAAGCTGAAATGTCACAGGGGCAAGGGGAATCACCCGCTCGCGTCAACCTATCCCCTCCAACACAGTTCGTCCCGTGACGAAGAACGCGAACGAAACCAATCGCAACAATCCGCGATATGGACAGCCGCTAAGAACCGAAAAGTAGGACTTCTTGGAGGGGATAAGGTGGAGCGAGCGGGCGATTCCCCTTGCCCCTGTGACATTTCACCTTGGGGGTAGTCTTGTTTCTTCTCATCTCGCAATAGTACTAATAACGCACCCATATTCAGGCACTTATCGAAGCGACAGGCTGGACACTTCTTCCGGGTGGCAACGGTGACCGGGCAGCCTGCACCTCTAAGGCACACATAGTTCTTTCGATTCTGGACGGTGCGTTTGAAGAATCCCTTGCAAGACTCGCACGAGAATATCCCGTAATGGAAGCCACTGATCTTGTCCCCGCATATCGGACAGGGACTATTGATCAGTTGCTGTCTGGTGGAGATACCAGATGGTGCGGAGGGTATTCGACAGTCTTCTTGGTCATCATTGACAGCATGCCCTTCTGGAGAGAGCTCGGAGCCCGGGGCTGAGGACGAATAATGATGCGCAACGGCGGACGAGGCGGTTGCTGGTAGATGAAGAGGACTTCCCTGGGCTACCTGATGCTGATGATGCTGCGGATGCCTTGGCTGTTGGACGGGTGAGTGGGTGGGTGGACTGAGAGAACCGTAGCTGTAGCAGCTACTCGATGCGTCCGAGTTGTTCCTCGACAGCGAGTGTGACAACGACAACGACAACGAGGAGGTCGAGTTGTTGAAGCTGTGGCGGGAGAGGGAGAGCGACGAAGACGGGACTGGACTTCCTGCACCGAGAGCAGAGTGTCGGGCTGCGTGAGGGCTCTGTGTCGGCGAGCTGAACACGCTGTACGCAGAGTGGATCGCGGAGTCTGGTGACGGCACCTAGGCAGGTCCAAGAGTAATGAAGAATTCTGATAATATTAGTCTGTCGTTATCAGTATTGAGCCTTTGCATTCGAATTGCCAGATCTGGGTTACTTGGAAGAAGCTAGGTGTTCCTGGTCCAAGTATTGACACAGACAACATTTATTATCTGACCATGTGCAAAGGATCAATGAAGAGCAGCACCGTAGGTATCTATTACCTGAGACCTCGTGTGGCTGTGCTTGGTCAAATGGTGTCTAGGGTTCAACACTGGACTGTGATTCGGGGTGGAACTATTGTAACCACCGAGTAGTTTGCCCACGAGAAGGGGTAGGTCGCTTTGTTGCGTTTGCTCGAGGTTCTCCATGTTCCGTTGTTGTTGTTGCTGCTGCTGTTGCATCTGCTGTCCGTGGGCTAGGGACAACCCGGCGTCGTGGAAGGAACTCAACGTGAACCCCGGGCTGGATCGGAAGTCTGGCTCCGGTTTTATGGGGAACTTCTGCTCCATAGGGCCTGGACTCGCACTGCAAACCTGGACACCTTCCATCGACGTCTCCTCGTGCGTATCCTGCGAGGAATTAACCGTTTCCATTTGTAAAAAGGATTATAGGACACCTGTACCCTTCTCTTTATACCCAATGACTAATTAAACAACACCCACTTGGTTAGTGATCGTGTTGGAAGACATTTCTTGATCAGACAGCTCTCCCTCCCACGACATGGGTCTCTCTGGTTGCTGCTGGGAAATATCGTTCCCGTCGTAGCAACCATTCCCATCTTCGACATCCCCGTCGCCAATTTTGTCCCCACTTCCCAGTACGTCACGCTTCTTCTTCGTACGTAGATTCACCCCACGGAAGTCAATCTTGCTTATCTCCCCATCGCTATCCTCTGCGTCGTTGTCTGCCGTGTTCTGGCCCAGAACACCAATCCCAATCCCGATACCAATACTGTGGGAGCCGGTACTAGCGCCGATTCCTGTCGCGGACGGAACGCTCGTGTTTCCGCACCCCAGGACGGAACCGCAACTCGATACTACGGACACCGTCACGCCGTTCTGTCCGGCAAGATATTTGCAGATACCCTTGCCTGAAATGTTCATCGGTTAGTTTTAGTGTTCTATTTTGATTCGGTAAAAACACAAATTACTACACGGTCTATTTATGAAGAATAAATGGATCCAGTGGCGGATTTAAGAAAAAAAGGCCCAGGTGGCAAACGCTTTTACGTAGTTTACTGAAAGGGGGTAGGTGTAAAGAAAAGTATAGAAAAAAAAATATAGTGCTTGGATAAAATCATAATTTTTTTATTTTAAGACAGGGCCCTAGGGGGTCCTTCTGAGCAGGGGCCCTTTTTCGGGAAAATAAAACGGTAAGTTACTGAAAACGGGTTCAGTGTAATAATGCAGACAAAAATATAGTTTGGATGAAATCATAATTTTTTTCCAAGGATGGGGCCCCAGGGGGGCCTTGTGGATGGGGACCAGGTGGCAACTGCTCACCAGCCGCCCCGTTAAATCCGCCACTGAGTGGATGTAAGGTAACTTGTACTAAAGACTGACTGTACATCAAAGACTGATGCCTCATCAGATGCCAAATCAGATTCAGATTTTTTTAAACATTTACCACTTAGCGATGAAACTAAATGTATGCAAGTAGCTTTGATATCTGCTGGGACATGTTTGAATCCTAAATAAGTACTTCAATGAACAAAAGAATTACGTATAAGTATAATTCAATCTGAATAGAGTATGTGTACTGCACATTACAAACGTATTAGAGAATCATATATGTGAATACATTTATTAAGGGTTGAGTATTACTTGCAAGAGATTCGATACCTATTAAGTTTGAAGTACTTATAACCATACTTTGTAACATTATACATGCTCATTTTTATAAAACTTATACTTTCATTATAATAGCGATCACTATTGTCGTGATGCAAACAGTACACATTTGAAGTAACGAATACTATGGTTATTAATTGAAAAATTCAATAAGCCCAACGAATGCTTGCGAGCCATCAGAATTATAACCTATTCCCCGATGGTTGGTCCATTAATACCAATTCTAGCACATAAAATACCAATGCCCATAACAGAGTATAATTTTAGAAGTACTTTCAAGAAACATTAAGTACTTTAAGAAGTGTCAGCCCTCAGTACACTTACCTTATAATAATGTAGTCTGCCAACAATTGTAGCACAGATTTTACACAATTAATTACCATCGCGTATGTCCTGATTAGGTGGCACGTTGATCGTGGTGACAGAGACATTCTTCCCTGTTTCCGTGGAGCGAGTGGCGGTGATCGTGCACGAGTGTCCACCAGGTGTCGAGGAGCAGCAGGTGGACGAAGACGTAGCCGAAGTGGTAGTTGCCAGGGAGGAGGTAGAGGTGGTGCAGGATGCAGAGACGGAGGCGGAGCTATCTGGAGCGGTGGAGTTAGTGGATGATGAGCTGGATGTAGCAGAGTTTGCCTTCCAAGATTGCGAGGAGGCTGGCCACCAACCTGGACCTGGCCCTGGACCAGGTCCTGGGCCCTCGCTGGGCCCGTTTTGCTCTGACATCCTCAGCTAGTTACCGTGCTGCACGCTCTTGACGTGAGATGGTACCTTTGGATGGTCATAGAACCCTGCGGCATTCTGGGAAGAACCTCCCCGACTACTTTAATCAGTTTCTTATGACTCTTGCACGAACTTTGGGGCGAATTGCTCTATGTTCAGGTCACATTCTCTTGAATTCAACCACGGAGAAATATTACCTGCGAGCAGAGAATGAATTTTCATTGAAATATAAAAATTTATTAAAGAGTTGAAAAGTTACTTTTTCTCTCAGCGAAATAAAACATTTTCTTGGATTCAATGGGTTTGTTTGAACACAGCATTAGGAAGGAATTAATTGAAAAGCAATTGAGAACATGATCACCCTGCAAGGGTTGCACCCAGGGTTGCCAGATCTTCGGCATTCAGCCGGAATCTCAGGTTTTGAACCGTTGTATCCGGCCTCAGGCAGGCACAATAAAAATCTCCGGCAGAATAGAGAATATTAGTGAATTCTGCAAGCACACACTTGCACTGGTGTAGCATGCCATAAAAAAATAAAAAAAAAAGTATTAAAATCTGTAACAAATTTTAATACATATTCATAATACTTTTATTATTATTATTATTATTACTCCTTTATAAGAAGACATTACTATAATGAATTTTAGATGTCTGTTTTGTTATTAGCTCTTTCTTTCTCTCACCCCCTCCCCCCCCTGCCCGACTGTAATCCTCAAAGAAATTGAAATATCCGGCAAAGATCAGGCCTGATCTGGCAAGCCTGGTTGCACCTGTTCAGGAAATAAATAAATAAAGGTTTATTATTTAAATGTTAAATAAGATGGTACAATGCAATTTCCTATTAAATAGAGCATGATTGTTCCGGTGATTTCTGAAAAATTATTTGGACATTGGCAGCAGTTAAGACGCATCGAGGTGCATTGGAAAAGTTTTTAACAAATATAGAAACAGGTCTCTTGGATGCGGTTACACACAACCAAGTTCCGCTAGTGTGCGCTAGTGGCCGCGTCCCGCAAGGTCGATCCATTTCCGGTTCCAGCGGAGCCACCTTCGTGGATCGACCTTCGCGCGGAAATGCAAACGTGCTTCGCGCCTTTTGTTTATGTAATTGATTCACGCAATACGGTAAAACGCACCGGGCAGGAAACAAACGGTACAAGATCGCCTGCCCTGTCCGTTACGCCTGCTCGATGCGTCAACTATTACGCGGGTAATCATTACGTCCAGATTATAACCAAGCACAATGCTCTACGTTCGTATCTTAAGGCTGGAACAGACACGTCGAGTAATTCAGTCGAGTAGCGAGTAATTTGGTGATTTACCATTGTTTTACTGAACTACTTGACTAAATTTTAGTGTTCACACACGAAAAATTACTAAATTACTCGTCACTCGACTAGATTACTCGACGTGCCTGATTACCCAACAAATAAAAGAGAACGTGCATATCACGTCTAAAATATTGTACATTGACACGCAAAGGATGAAAATCGTTGTTACACCTAACCTCAAAACGACAATAACTTCTTTATTTTATAAAACTCGGGAAGGAAGTATAAAACGTACATTAATGTATATTAACGAAGTATAAACGTACAGGAACGTAGTACTTGGAGTTAAATAACGAAACGGTTTAAGTCTATGTGTTACTTTTTTTCCCATGGTAGTCGAGTAACCCCGATACTCTATGGATAAGTGATGCTGTCTCTGTTATCAACAAGGATAGGTTTAAATCCATATAGTACACAAATTGAACACTTAAACTCCCCGATATATCTGTTCGATATACGGGGCGCTGTAAGTACACTCCGTGACACAAAAAGGTTAACTCTGACTGGCAACGAAGAACTGGAATTGCCATCTCATTTGGCAGGCAGTTCTTTGCGTTCGTTATCTGTGGGCAGAGTATTGCTCGGTTAGATATTACAGGGTATATCTAGATAGATACTATATGAGATATCTATTATATCTATTATATTTCACTACGTAAGCACATACATATTATATACTTAATGCTTAACCTGCCAATTTTCTCTCTTAATTTAATGGAGGTGATCATTTTGTTTTCTGGAAGGCTCGTATATAGGTAGGGTAGATGTACCGTTTGTGGACACTGCACTGCCTTTGGCCATGTGCATAATTATCTTATTTTCAAATTCTTTGCGGATCGTTATTATCTGGAGAATTTCACATCATAAATATTTTGTTCAGTACACCGCCAGAAATATAAGGTCACATGTATTGCTTACACGGAAAAATATATTTTTTAAGAACTGCCCACAAATGGTGCATCCACCCTATGTAACCCTAGACGTCACCAATAACACCGACTATTCTGTACAATCAATATCCTTCTGTTCTCGGAGATCCTACAGATTCCTTCGCATCGAACTTGATGAAATCTACAACGTAGCCCCGACTGTTCCTACATCAAACGTGCGGGTCAACGCTTTCCCTGCAGCCCCGGCGTGAAAATACGCCAATGCCAGGCAGCGGATGGAATCGTTTGGGCACGAGAACGCATTGCTACCGCTCAAAGAGTGTTAATAAAATGTACGCTATCTACTGACCGTTAAAATTGAAAGGTCTTAAGTTTCCCATTGCCGTAATAGCGGCATAAAGTGGAGCAGACGATCAACCTAGCGTTAAAGTGTGCTAATGCGTTCGTTCAACAGAATTTATGTTTTGCAGCGATTTTGTAGCGTGCGAACGGTTTTCAATTGGAATAACTTCAAACGGAGACTACGATTTTTGCTGCGAACAAACGGCTTGGAAATTTGCAAGAGAGAGAGAGAGAGAGAGAACCGTGCACTCATTGTACGAGCGCTGTGTCCGGTCTCCTCTCGCGGAGGTTTACAGAGGCCACGACGATGGTAGTTAAGTACTACTACGGCTGCGACGCCGACGCGGACGGTAAGGTCAAGGCCCTCTGCAACCGCCCTACCCAACTCCTATGTACCTTCGTGGTCACGTGACGCGACTCAAGGTCTTTTCTCCCTACTCTGGTCGAGCACACCGGCCTCGCCACGCCACGCTACACCACACCACGCCACTCCACACACCACACCCTGCACCGATGCATCCAGATCGCTCTTCTTCGTACGTTACGACGAATGATAGGCTATATATGCTGCCCTCTTCAGTTAAAATGTCCTATCTAGCATTTTGACACAACCGAGAAAACTGAGGTTTTATCATTTACTTTCTACCGTTCTTATTTTCCTTCGTTTAAATTAAAACATGTTGTCATTATTTCGTAACAGCCTAATATAATTTTTTGTAATAGGTGTACCGGTAGCTGATGTATTATTACCGTACCAATTGATTAATTGTTTTAGATAGGATATTATCACCATTTGGAAATAAGTTAGGTTAAATACATTATACTGTTTATAAACTTTTACGAAGCACGTAGAGTTTTCTAACTTTACGTAAAAGGTAAAAGACGTGTGGAACTTCAAATAATTCAACATATCTGGAAAAATGAAAAATGCTAGATAGGACAGTTTAACTGGGGAAGGCAGTATGTACCTCCTAACTTCCTCGAAAACCTTGAGAAATCATTCTTCCTCAAATCCCCACCCCACCCTCATTCTAATACCTTGCCAGGCGGTCACGATTCGCCATTACCTCTGAACGAGAATCTTCCCAACTTCCACGTGTTAATCTTCTAATTACACGAAGCTCGATTTTCTTCGCGATTAACCGAAGCTGCTTATAAATTCGATTTCAGTAGACAGCTCTGCCCCGCTGTGCCCGCAACGGCCACGAAATTCGTCTCGGTGCATCGAAACGTGTTACGGATAGCCACGGGTCAACGACATCGCTTAAAGGCGACCTGCATAAAACCCGATAACGCGAAATAACAGAACGGTTTCTAAACATGTTGCAGGGGCAACTATACGCGGCTCTGTCGCGTTCGCTTGTGGCTTTGGGCGGCGAATTTACGCGACGTTGCTTATACCTATCGTCGCAGAAACCATTGTACGGGGTGCGGCCGAAGTGGTGCAACGAGGAAGGTGGTGATTCTGACTCTGAAGGTAAGTAAAAAGTGCAGAATTTTCTGCCCAGATTTTCGAAGAAATCGAATTTGCAAATTTGTAGGGCACGCGCGCACAAGTGCTGGTGAACTGGATTTTTTGGTAGAAATCAGACAAAATTGTAGAATACCTTTCTCTCCAGCCTGGTTTGCTTTTCCAGAAAATTCAACTTAACGATCTACCGAGTACACGCGCCTACACTCGGCTTAAGGGTGCTAGGCAGTCGTTCCTGTATAAAATGAAGCATTTCTGTTACAATTAATTGCAAAGAAACTAATTGAAACTGAGACTTGTTCTTTAGCACGAAGTTTATTAACATCATAAGCTTTGAAAAAAAAATTTGTGTAGTCAGAAATATGGATTATATATTACGCTACAGATGGATCATTAAAAAGGCTTTTTAAAAAAAGTTTCTTTTGTTTTGCAGTGATAACTCGGAAACGGAGGTTCCAATCGATTCAAAACAAATTCGAGGATCTTCACAAAATATGTAGTTTTGGACCAGACTTAAATTAAAGTTAATGAAAACTCTTATTCTTTATGAAAATAAACTGAAACCCCATTGAGACCCCATTGATGAGGTTTTACCACCCCCCAAGCCCCAAAAGGTGAGGTCTTAGTTTATTTTCATAAAGAATAAGAGTTTTCATTAACTTTAATTTAGGTCTGGTCCGAAACTACAGATTTTGTGATGATCCTCGAAATTGGTTTGAATCGATTGGAACCTCTGTTTTTGAGTTATCACTGCAAAACAAAAGAAACTTTTTCTAAAAAATCCTATTTAATGATCCATCTGTAGCGTCGTATATAATGCATATTTTTTACTAAACAAAAATGCTTTTTAAAACTTATGATGTTAATAAACTTCATGCCAAAGAACAAGTATCAGTCTCAATTGGTTTCTTTGTAATTAATTGAAACAGAAATGATTAATTTTAGACATAAGGCCGAAAAAGAGTGGTCTTTGGAAATTTTTTACTCCAAAGCTATAACACATTTCTCAGAAAATCATTTTTCCTTTTAAGGGTTGCATCTAGTACTGTGCATCGTTTTATTTTATTTAAAAATATTTATCAATAACTATGTTATTGTCCATCACTCGAAGGTTCTCTAAAAAAAGGCTTCTGCGGTGACCACTGCTGCTCGAAAGTTGATCATCTAAAATAAAAAATTCAAAAGAATTTACTTATTATATTATATTATCTAGTATTTGAACGAAGGATTTTTTTATTTGATGCTTAGTTTTCTTTTAATTGACGAAACTCAGGCATGATTTATGATAAAAATTGAAACTTTTACTTTAAACATCATTCATTTTTTCCCACATCAATATTTCGAAAAATCCTTTGTTCAAATACTAGACAATACAATATAATAAGTAAATTCTTTTGAATTTTTTATTTCAGATGATCGACTTTCGAGCAGCAGTGGTCACCGTAGAAGCCTTTTTTTAGAGAACCTTCAAATGATGGATAATAACTCAGTTATTGATAAATATTTTGAATTAAAAAAATTACGATGCACGGTACTAGATGCAATCCTTAAAAGGAAAAAAGATTTTTTGAGAAATGTGTTATATCTTTTGAGTAAAAAATTTCCAAAGACCACCCTTTTTCGGCCTCCTGATTGAGTATGATCCCTTAAATTCGATTTCACATTCAATTCAATATTCTCGAAAACAAAGCTCTGTTCGCAGAAAGTTGCTCTACAATTTCGACCGATTTGTAGACGGGTGGGTATTCATTTCATTCGCAGTTGTACCAGATTTACATTCTTTACCGATAAGTTTCGCTGCATTCAAATCGGGCGCATGCGCAGTGCGGACCCGATGATTTTTGAAAATCGATCTTCGCAGAAACTAACAAGGGAACATCCCGATCCCGGAAATTCAAAAAATTCTGAAACATTGTGAATATGTAGGGGATATCCTCCTGATTAGAAGGCAATTTTTGTTTGCAGCCCAAAATCACTCTAGCGGGGGTGTAATTAACCACCCCTGAAAATTCGGCTATTTTCCGATTTTGCGTTATAACTCGCGAACTGTAAGAGATAGAAAAAAAGTTTCAAGACAAAACTTACTTCTTTTAACCCTTAACTGGTATCCTGGGGTCGCTCGTGACCCCAAGCACCCAAAGTTCGATGTACAATTTTCGGTTGTCTAAGTTGGTAAACTGAATTTCTAATTAATTTTATAATAATAGTTTAACTTTCTACGCTTCTGTTATTTTCTACATTACCTAAGAAGAAAATATTCGTAGTGGCTGCTCTAGTGTCGACTTTACAAATTTCTGTGCCCTTTTTTATTTGGGGTCTGCCACGACCCCAGTATACCAGTCACGTTTGCCAAAAACAGTATACCAGTTAAGGGTTAATTAGATCTATCATTTGGTAAATAATATTTTACAGTTCATGAGTTATAACAGAAAATTCGAAAATAACCGGATTTTCAGGGGTCAATTCCACCCCCTTAGAGTGAATTGGGGGCAACGAACAAGAATTGCGTTGCAATCAGGAGGAAATCCCCAACATATTCACAATGTTTCAAAGTTCCTTGAATTCCCAGGTTCGGGATGTTCCCTTGTAAGCCCCGCACAAATAATCTTTACTCTGCACTTCTGCAGGGGGAATCACTTCGTGTCTTCTTTGGCCGCACTCCATAGGTATATGTTCAGATTAATTATGAGTACTTCGTCGAACACTGAACAATCATAATCGATATTCAGTAGGAGTGTCTGGACTGACAAAAAAAAGTGAGATAAGGCACACTGCTCTACTGGCCAATACTAGCGTGGGAAGCGTATGGGTCATTCCACGCGAAATCGGACACTTTTTGGAGTAACATTTCGGAGTAACGTCTTTAGGGATATATAAACATATCTCGAAGGATTTTTGACAATTTTGAAAAATGTCGATTTTACAGCTGTTTGAAGGTAAGTGCTAACTTTTTTTCAATAAATTATAACTATGGAAGTAGAAAACGGATGGAGATGAGGTTTACGGCGAATTGTAGAAAAGACATTGAAGTTTTAAGAAAAAAATATTTCAGTTTAAAAAACAATTTTTTTTAACCATTTTTGTGCAATTATTTTAAACAAATTCAGTTTTTTAACAACGGGCGCGATTTTAAAAATCTGGAAATAAAACAGAATATAGTTCTATCCTTCCCCTTCATGGTCTAATTGTCAAAAAGATGGGCATTTTAAAATTGGCCTTGTAAAAATTGCCGAAAGTTGACGCTGCGTCGCCTGCGTAATTGCAAAAAAATGGTTAAAAAAAATTGTTTATCAAACTGAAATAATTTTTTCTTAAAACTTCAATGTCTTTTCTGCAAATCGCCGTAAACCTCATCTCCATCCGTTTACTACTTCCATAGTTATAATTTATTGAAAAAAAGTTAGCACTTACCTTCAAACAGCTGTAAAATCGACATTTTTCAAAATTGTCAAAAATCCTTCGAGATATGTTTATATATCCCTAAAGACTACAACATATTCAAATTTCAGCCACATCCGAAATGTTACTCCAAAAAGTGTCCGATTTCGCGTGGAATGACCCGTATCGATAACTTACAGGCATTCCGCCCTCATTGCGGGATGTGTGAACTAAGGTAAATGTCCCAATACTTGGACACGTCCCAATACCTGGACACTAGTGTAAATAATACTGATTATTACATTTAATATTCGCTTTATCCATAAAATAACTATTTTATTCAATTATTCAAATATTTAATAAAATATATTCGTGTACATATTTTTTTTAGTAAACTTGTAACACTCGTAATAAAAATAAATTTTCTTGAACTCTCCAGTTCACACCATTTTAGTATTGCTCTTATCTGATTTGCTAAACAGCCTCTACTTTTTCTTAAGCGAATATTATTAATAATGTTTAGTATATTGGTACAACTAATACATATTTAGAAAACTGGTACCTCGCAGTATTCTTTTTTGATTGGAAGATTAAAATTAAAGTTCTTATTAGTTTTTTATTCTCGCGTCTATCTACTGGTACAGTGAAATCTCGGAAGGGCCCTAAACCTGACCATGCGTACAAACTGTGAAATAAGCACGAGTTATTCTTGACGCAATATTAAAATCATTATTTCCCACCTTAGCAATTACTACTTTGTATTTTTATTATCTTGTTTTAATGATAACATTCAATTCAATATTCCTGTGTAAAATTAGCGTGTCACACACGAATACACATAGCCTTAAAATTAGTCATTCAATAATAGACTGTTTTTGCTCAAGTTTGTTTACTGATTTGAGTAAATTATTTATACAGAAAAAATATTCCAATAGAAAAAACTATTTGTTTTTTTTATATTTAATTTCCCTAGAAAATATCCAAATTGCTGTTGTTTCTACTGGAAATTGGTTATTAAATAAATGAGCCTTATAGTTTTATATTTTAGTTTTATTTATCGGCTAGGAAAGAATGTCTTTCTATGACGGTATACCGAACAGAAGCGAGCTCTTCTCTAACAACGGGCTGTTTTATTACCGTTGCCAGATATTGAAAGAAAAAGACGCTCTACAGACGTATCCTTAGACCATATATACCTATAGACACGGCCTGCTCTATATGAAGCCACGAGTCATAGTGAAGAAAAGATAACAGGCAAAAGTGACGTCACTTGTGGGCAAAAGATAATTCAAAATGGTGGATAGTACCTCATACCATATATAAAAGTGAGGTTATATCTTTTTCTGTGAATAATTTTTGAATAATTATTAATAAAGGTGCAAACATGTTGTATAAAGAATTGCAAAGACAATGATTGAATCGCATTTTCGGAAATATTTATACATCGCTGTAACTTCCATCATTACTTTGCCCACATGTGACGTCACGTAGATGATTTAATCTTTGCGTCAAGGCAGTTATCTGAAGCCGTGTCTATAAGTGTATATGGTCTAAGGACGTATCATTATCTTTTACTATATTCAGGTTTCCCCGAATATTGAATCATTTTTGCCTTTTAATAATTATAGTAATCCAACAGTTCCATCATGTGTCCAGGTATTGGGCCATTGTAAGAACTATGAATTTTCAATATTTTACAAAATTATTCAATTCAATAACACGTTGATTTTTTTTTAAATAATAAAGTACACACAGTGCCCCACGTAATAGCAAAATCGTTTTATATAAATCGACTTGTATAACTGCAAAATTCTCAATCGCGTTTGCGCCGTACCTTAAATGTCCCTATATTAGGACATCTACCTTACCATCGTAGAGATGGGATTATTAAACTCGAAGAAATCATCGATTCGCAGTATTTTCCCGCTCCTCTGAAGATCGCCATTGTCAACATTACTCCGTTATCGAGAAGTCCACTTGATTTGAATTCGCGTGGATCCAATTAGGTCGGACGGCGACAGTTCTTTTCCGATTGTAGGAAACAGCGAGATTCTCCGTTTGGGTGTAGTTTCTATTCATGACGGCGCGCGGATGCTAAGTATGCCCATGGCTTGATAGAAGGTGTAGGCATGGCAGGTGACGCGGAAGAGGGATCGATGACCTTAGGAGTACACGCCGGCTCTATTTTCAGCGAGTCGTATACATATACATACGTGCCGCAGTCCCTGGATCGAGGGTCGGAATGACCGTGAAAGACGCGCGAGGAACCACGTTTGTTTCCCCTGTTACGTTAATCTCGTCACCGCCGACAAAATGCGAGCCCAGTCAGGCGTGCCACCGTGGCCCAGCACAATCGCTTACCACTAATAACGGGTGTATCCCTACGTCGATTTGGCGACTCGTCGAGTGACCGTAATTCGTCAAGGTCAACTCTGTGCGCGTAGAATTCGCATATTTTTATCCTGTTATTTAGGCTGCTGTTCTGCGATTAACGTTGCGACGGATGGTAGTGATTTTGCACGTTAAAACCAGTCGTTTTACAGTATTTGGTGTCGTTGATAATTGACTCTGTTTTCGCGAACTTGGAAACGTGGACATCGAGTTTGGGTCACGCGACGATGAGATTCTTGACACGGGGCCTCGTAAGAAGTTACGGTGAATATCTGGGAATAGTTCAGGGCCGACCCAAGTGCCATAAACTTCTACAATTGAGGGCTCGGATGCAATAAGGGGACTAGCGCTCGAAAATGGGAAAATTATTGTCCAAACGTTAAGAAATATTGGAAAATTAAATGTTGTTAAACTGTATTTTAAAAAATATAATGTTGTGAAGCTCGCCGCGACACACATTTTTTCTATTTACAGTTTTTTTATCCAATCATTAGTATTCGAGATAAAAATTATAAAGAAAAAAAATTTCTTCGATCAAAATCATTATTTCTTTAAACATAAATTGCGATAACTTGAGTAAATATTAACGGATCGTTATGAGACTTGGAATATAAAGCTCAGAAAACTCTAGCGAAGCCGTGAAATGTATGCACAAATCTCTTATGTTAAAAAATGTAATAATATTTAATTTAAAAGTAATACTGGACATAACCCATGTCTTTCAACGTTCGCCGTTAAAAAGTATCGAGGGAATTTTGAGGTACAGAGAACTTGCAGCGACAAAGTTTTTTCTTAATATACAAGGAAGTTTTTCACCAATTTTCACACTGATTAATAAATAATTATAGAAGATATGACGATATATATAAATCCCGCGCGACACCAACAGTCAGCAGCTGCGTACAATCGCGTCACACTGCAAAGACATGACGTTCTCACTATTATATGATTATATATTACAAAAAATATTGCGATAAAAAATAAATAAATAAAGAAGAAAACATAAGCAAAAAGAAAATGAAAAAGGAAAGATAGGAAAAGGAGAAAAAGAAAAATTTATAAAAGAACAGAATATTGTAAACAAAACAGTGTAAATATTGTAAATATTGCGTGTAAATACTATAATAAAAATCTTACTATATATTTCGAAAATAATATCGTTTTCTGAGTTTTATGTTTCAAGTTTCATAACGATGCGTTAATATTTACTCAAGTTATCGCTATTTATGTTTAAAGAAATAATGATTTTGATCGAAGAAATTTTTTTTGTTTATAATTTTTATCTCCAATACTAATGATTGGATAAAAAACTGTAAATAGAAAAAATGTGTGTCATGGCGAGCTTCACAACACTATATTTTTTAAAATACAGTTTAACAACATTTAATTTTCCAATATTTCTTAACGTTTGGACAATAATTTTTCCCATTTTCGAGCGCTAGTCCCCTTATTGCATCCGAGCCCCCAATTATTTCGTTCCAAACAAAGTCGACTGTAAAATCTCTGGAATGCAAGTTGTTGTAGGCGAAACACAAGTTAGGTATCTACGGCTCGCGTTACAAAACAGCGGGTGTAGAAGATACAAATTTTGAAATTCAACGAACACAGAATATGCATACGACCATATAAAATTCGCGCAGTCTATTCTATGTTCCGTTGCTTTCGAAATTTATTCAAGGAAATTGAAAAGTAGGGGGTAATTTATTTCTGCGATGGAGACTCATTCGGTCGAGTCGGATCATCAATCATCGTCGCTTTCACAAATTTACATGGGCTAGTCGAAGTCGACGGATTTTAATTATCAAATAAAACGCGTTTGGTGGAAAGACTCGCGTATGGGCATGGCGAAAGGTTTCTTCCAACGGGGACGGAGAACACTTTCTAAAGCGGTGCTAACGAAGGATAAGCAAGTACAACGGACAATTTGAGTTTGCTAACAAGTACCGGGAGAAGTTATAATCTTGCAAAATTGCGAGCCGGTCTTAGATGGAACGGTATCTCCAACTGGAGTACATTTCTACTTCGGCAGGCATACGCGTATGCACACTATTCAGTTGCTTCTTCATTCCCCACAAGTCTCATTATCAATTCTCAAAAAACTGAGTGACTAAAGTTCGTTGGGTTATATAAGAAATGTCTTGAAATGCCACTTTTGGCATAGGGTACCATAAAATGGGGGAACATTGGCAGCGGGGGATAACATTGGCACGTGCCGGGGTCACATTGGCACCTACAGTGAGCCGCATTAATATTCGGACACAGTGGTACTTGGGAATATATTGATGTGTATTTGTAGTAATTTTGGAAGTAAGGGATTCGTTGTTTTTTTATGATTTAGTAGACTTATTCTAGTTGCTAATAACGTAAGATTTTTTTTATTTAATTTATACACCTTCTTGTTAATCGATGGTAAAATATATAATGCCTAATGTAAGCACAAAACCCATCCTGGCCTGCAGGAGAGTTCAAGGCCACTTGAGTGGGCTGTTTATTGCCCTAAGCCGAGGAAAAGGACGTGCCAGGGGAAATTTGGTGGCCAACGGAAAAGAGCGCTTGGCAGACTCGGAACGTAACTGTCGAGGAAGGCAGTCGACCGTTTTAAACGGTCTCTAGCAAATGCAAACTCTGTGTATTATTTTCGCATAAAATAAAGTGATTGTTAATTCCTTAAGTAAGAGGTTTACTCCGCTACACTAATTTTAACGTTGCAAAAATATTCGGACATCACGTAATGCTTCGCAGTTTGGTCGTCCTGCTAAGCCAGCTAGGTTGCGCGGCCGCAATGTTTGTAAACACAAGATGTAAGCACTACCTCGTAGACTTAGTTTCGTTTCGACGTTCGTTCAAACCGCACGTATTTTTTGTGAAAATGGTACGTAAAGGTATAAAATACGTCGTTCGATACACGCTAATTCGTTATTTATAATCGCGAAGAAGGAAAATCGTATCGGGACATCGGTACATTACTAAATTTGAGTAAGAGTACTGTAGCAGACATTATGGGGAGATAAACAGTGGGTAAAAAAAGTATTGGCACACCCACTTTCTTTTAAATATCTTGACATATTTAAGTAATATATTAATACAAAGTAGGGCCTTTAATGTCTTCTAGTATACAGAAATAGTGTGTTTTCAGAACTCTGAATAATGTAATTTGAGCAAGTAAAAAAATAAAAAATAAAATTCCTTACTCAAAAAAGTATTGACACAGTTGCGACCTTAGACCATATATACCTATAGACACGGCCTGCTCTATGTATATGAAGCCACGAGTCATAGTGAAGCGAAGATAACGGGCAAAAGTGACGTCACTTGTGGGCAAAAGATAATTCAAAATGGCGGATAGTACCTCATACCATATATACAAGTGAGGTTATATCTTTTTCTGTGAATAATTTTTTAATAATTATTAATAAAGGTGTAAACATGTTGTATAAAGAATTGCAAAGACAATGATTGAATCGCATTTTCGGAAATATTTATACATCGCTGTAACTTCCATCATTACTTTGCCCACATGTGACGTCACGTAGATGATTTAATCTTTGCGTCAAGGCAGTTATCTGAAGCCGTGTCTATAAGAATATATGGTCTAAGGTTGGGACTGTAACAGAAAGTCCACAATTACTTGTTTTTGTTTCTCGCAAGGGCACATATGTAAACACACATTGTTTACATGGTGCACTTCGCTCAATTCGTCCAGTTAGTCTGTGCTTACACTTAGCGAAGAAATCATGGTTGCTAAGAAAAGCGAATTGTCTACTTTCGTGCGACATGAAATTATTTTCCTGCGTAAACGTGGCGAGAGTTATCGGAAAATCGGAAAAGCGTTAAAGTCAAGTTTCTCTACAGTGAGATATGTGATAAAAAAAAGTATGAGGGGACTGCTACTACGGAGAACAGGCCACGATTGGGGTGGCGAAAGTATTGACAGTAAGAGAGCGACGACATATTATAAGAGAAGCCGTAAAAACCTCGTTTGTGAGTGCTCAGAATTTGTCTGTGGATATTGCAACATCTTCGGGAAAGACAGTTGCTGCTGAAACTATACGAAATGTTCTATACTCTGCTCCAATTTACGGCAGAGCGGCGAGAAAGAAGCCGTTCATAAATGACACTAATAGACGGAAACGGCTCGGCTTTGATAAAGCGTATGTAAATAAGCCAATGGAATTTTGGAAAAAATGTTATATTCTCGGATCAGAGTAAATTCAACATTTTCGGCTCCGATGGGAAAAAGTTTGCGTGGAGGAGACCGAACACCGATCTGCAATAATTTTTTCCCTTATTTAATCTGCGACTCTCGATTTTTTTTATGTCGGCGCCTTATTACTTGTACTGTGTAAACCTGGCGCCGGCTTAAAAAAATTGATAGTCGTAGATTAAATAAGGGACAAAATTATTATTTACTTTTCAGTGCATTTTTATTGTTTCGAAGTCGGTTTTATTTTTTTTTTAATTTTTGTATTTTTTACTTTTTAGTTTTATAAATTATATAACTACACTTATTTTTTAAAAAATTAAAAAAACATTAAAAAATTAATTTTTAATTTAATTTTCTTATTAATTTGATTTTGTTAAAGTTTTTTTATTAATTTATTTTTTTTAATGTTTTTTAAGCAGTCGGTTTTTTTTAATTTTTTAATTTTTATTTAATTTTTTTTAATGTTTTTTTATTTTTTTTATATCCTATAACATTTGGAATGTCAAGACAATTCTGAAGACACCTCATTTGTCCAAATCGGTGAATCCGTACAGACTCTAGAGCGTAACATGGACATACATACATAGCCTGATAAACACAATACCCTCCTTTGCGTGCCGCAGTCGGGTAAAAATATAGTGTTGTAAAACTCGTCACGACACACATTTTTTCTATTTACAGTTTGTTTATCCAATCATTACTATTCGAGCTAAAAATTATAAACAAAAAATTCTTCGTCGTCCAAAATCATTATTTCTTTAAACATAAATTGCGGTAAGTTGAGTAAATATTAACGGATCCTTATGAAACTTAAAACATAACTGTAAGAAACTCTAGCGAAGCCGTAAGATGTATGTACAAAATCCTTCTATTAAAAAATGTAATAATATTTCATTAAAAAGTAATACTGGACATAACCCATGTTTTTCAACGTTCGCCGTTAAAAAGTATCGAGGCAATTTTGAGGTACAGATAACTTGCAGCGACAAAGTTTTTCCTTAATATACAAGGAAGTTTTTCACCAATTTTCACACTGATTAATAAATAATTGTAGAAGATATGACGATATATATAAAGCTCGCCCGCCACCAACAGTCAGCGGCCGCGTATAATGTGCTACTTAGCAGTCTTAGCACTCGCGTTGATTATTGGTGGCGCGCGGGGGTTTATATATATCGTCATATCTTCTACAATTATTTATTAATCAGTGTGGAAATTGGTGAAAATCTTTCTTGTATATTAAGGAAAAACTTTGTCGCTGCAAGTTATCTGTACCTCAAAATTGCCTCGTTAGCACTTAACTTCAAACAGCTGTAAAATCGTCATTTTTCAAAAATTTTGAAAAATCCTTTGAGGTACGTTTAAATATCACTAAAGACTACAACATATTCGAATTTCAGCAATCCACGAAAACTTAATCCGAAATCTGTCCGAGTTCGCATGGAATGTCCCAATGGCGCGTTTACAAGATGACACGAGTGAACATTCTATGGTAACATTTCTTGGCTCAACAATCACGTATGTAGGTAGGGGAGACCGGGGCTAGTTGATACGTGTTTCATTTTTTTTTTTCATTTTTGTTTGAATTAATTACTTGATAACAGATATGCCAAAATATACTTTGGTCCTTCCTCTTTAATATGTAGTAAGCGAAAGCTTGAGAAAATGCATACAAAATGAATGAAAAAATGTTATTTGGAAAATGTATCAATTTACCCCACTGCGGAGCTAGTTGATATGATATTCTGTTTTCAATTTTTTTCATTTTTTATTTGTATTAATTCCTTAATAACAAATATGCCAAAATATACTTTGGTCCTTCCTCTTTAATATGTAGTAAGCGAAAACTTGAGAAAATGCATACAAAATGAATGAAAAAATGTTATTTGGACGAAGGCAAAATATATCAATTTACCCCACTGCGGAGCTAGTTGATATGATATTCTGTTTTCAATGTTTTCCATTTTTTATTTGAATTAATTCCTTAATAACAAATATGACAAAATATACTTTGGTCCTTCCTCTCTAATATGTAGTAAGCGAAAGCTTGAGAAAATACATACAAAATGAATGAAAAAATGTTATTTGGAAAATGTATCAATTTACCCCACTGCGGAGCTAGTTGATACGATGTTCTGTTTTCAATTTTTTCCATTTTTTATTTGAATTAATTCCTTAATAACAAATATGCCAAAATACACTTTGGTCCTTCCTCTTTAATATATAGTAAGCGAAAACTTGAGAAAATACGTACAAAATGAATGAAAAAATGTTATTTGGACGATCAATTTGGACGTATCAAAACTATTTACTGCTTCTCCATATAAACGAAAACAGTTAAAAAAAAAATCGTTAACGTCAATGTACACACACGTACGCTGGATCGTAGGAAAGAATTGAACAACAATCATCATATATCTCGCTGAAAGGGAGCTACACATACACGGTGTCGAGATAATTCGTCTGTATCAACTTGCCCCCTCTATCAACTAGCCCCGGTCTCCCCTACAATTACCTCAAGAATATTACGCAAACAAAATGTACGCATTCCTCATTCGGGGGTGTTAATTAATATTCATTAATAATATTCAGGCTTGGGCGAATAAGCCCTCCAAATAAACACCTAACCTGCAGTTAATGCGTTACGACTGCGTAAGAGTTAAGTTATGTAAGTTACGGTTGTTGGCAGGATATTTTTTAGTCGATTCTATGTACGTACGCACACGTACGAAAAGAGTACCGACTTCAACGTGGAATCTTTCTCTCTCCCTGTTTCACTTGGAAGGTAGGCGCGGTTTTCCTTTCACCCGGGCCAGTGGGCCCAACTGCGCATATGTTTAATATCTCCCGGAACGTATACATAAGTAGCAAGTACACACACGTAGCTCAGCGCGCGTGTTTCCTATAGCTGCACGTGCTTCTGAATGCATGCTTTCATCGTTTCGGCTAGTTACTTTTCCTTCTTTCGTGCCGTTCAATTCCTGATCGATATAACGGGCATTGTGAAGTAAGAGAAGCAGTGTAAACTCGTAAATTCTGTCTCCTGCAATGGTGATCAAAAGTAAGTATAAAATTTATATTTTCACATGTCCGCATAGCGAACTTAATAAGTACTAGGCTTTACGTGTTATGTTGGTATTACTGATCTATTTTGAGCAACCTTCTTACCATCAATGGGTTATAGATTTTAAGATACATACAATTCTCTGTAATGGAACTACCTTATCTTTTTGTTACCGTTCACAGTTTAAAGTTGTTTTCGTCATTGCTGTCAATCTTTTAGGCAGGTGAAGTAATGATGTAAGTAAAGATGTTACCCGTTTCTAGAATTGCATTTACTGTATCATCAGATTTCGATATAGCAGAGTAAGTTTAGTTCCCAATGTATAGGAAGAAACAACGCGGCAATATTGATTTCATTTTCTCTTAGAATATATTCTTTCCTATTGGTAAACAATTAAAAAAAATATGTCACAGATCCTCAGAAGAACGAGCGCGAACTGAAACTACTGGCATTTTCTTATTTCCGCTACGCCATCTGGTGGCGAAAATTAAAAGCAGTCTAATTAGGTTAGCTGTCACATGTAATTGGCAGTATTGGGAATTTCGACTGTTTGATGATCGATTTTGTAAAATTGAACAGACTATTTAATGACAAGAACATTATTGCAATATTTCAATACTTGTGTGACACCAGTCCTGTAACGCGATTCACCCGATTACAGAGCTTAATTTAGTAGATGGCGCTCTCACAATATTTCCCAATAGCCCTATTAAATTTTAAACTCCATCTCATGTTTTCTCTTCGTAAATGTTAGCTTAATGATTAGCATCTCTTTCGCTACGAATGTGATTCCCGAATTTCTACAGTTTCACGAAGAACGAGTTCGAATAGAACTTACCAGTGTTACCAACCCTACGGATTTTTTCGTAGATCTACGGATTGTAAACTGAAATCTGCGGTTTGTTTACCTTTTTTCCTGAGTTAGTAACCTATAATCAGCAGAAGAATCACTTTCTTCGGAACGACTAATAGCGACATCTGTTGCCACACATTTTATTGTTCTAAAGATTCTGATTAACTCGGCGGGAGGCGCTACTGGGTAAAATTGACCACAGAGGCGGTAGTTGCGAATATATGAAGGCTGAGTTTTTGTTACAATTTTTTAAAGAACTTTAATAAAGATTTTAAGATATTTCATAATTTTCTTTGATTCTTAAAACACGGTACTTTAACATAAAAATTATAAAGTTAAAAAATAATATTCTGAAACCGTGATTTTTTAGGTTTCAATTTTGGGTATTTTTCACCCGGTAGCGACAACTTACAATATGGGGTGCGCCTCCCGCTGGGTTAAAGAAATCATTTACTTTAATTCAAGCTATTATTTTTCTAGTTCCACTACCCTGCATTTTGAACGAGTACAATAGAAATTAGCAAAGTTAATTTCAGAATCTTTGAACATGAACTTTTTTAATTCCTCTCCGTGAATTTACGTCGGGGCGAAAGTCTTTGGCGAAAACGACATTCGGGGAGACAATATTTTTGGAAAAAGCTCTTGCACTGAAGTGTAATTAGTAAAATTCAATTCCGCAATTTTCGCGCGTCAACTTTTTTTGTAATTTGTGTATTTTTTGTTGCGACAATAATTTTTTTGAGGTTGTTAGGGGAGGGTCGAGATATAAGATTTCTAGAAAGGATTTGGGAAAGGACGGTTTCCATGAGCAAGGGAATTAGCTTCTTTCATACATGTAATAATTAACACAATTAATTAACAAATTTTTCAAAATGGGTATCTACGGAATTCTACGGAATGTTGAACTTTTGTCTCTGCGGATTTACAAAAATCTGAGTTGGCAACACTGCAACTTACACAAGGATAGTCACGAAAATAGACACGCCGCGACATCTAGACGAAGTATTGGCGATTACGTAAAAATGCCGGGAATGTTCATTTTTCATTCGCTGGATACACCTTATACGAGGCAGCCCCTTGTGTACACGCCGATCGGAGATACTCAGTGGTCTGGTCTGGGTGTCAATTAAAATTATTATAGCTGGTCGAGGGGCATTTTTGAGCGGCATCGAGAACCGGTTCGGTTCTGGACCGGCTGCAACAGCCTGGCTACCGCCGCCTATATACACTGCCGCATTTTGTTTTCGCCTGCTCCAACGAGATCGCGTCGGATTGGCTCCGGCAGTCCGATAAAAGTAGCGTTCGCGATAGAAAACAATCGATTGGCCAGCGAGTTCAGCTAGATTTCTCTCGATGGCTTATAACTTACAATCGAACGCTTGCCCCGACAGACGTACATTTACTCCAGGCTAATTTATTAATATTCGAAAGTAACAATAACAAATTACCAGATCGTTACTATTAAATCGTACAAATTTTCGTGCAATCTCAATTATCTATTTTTAAGAACCATTAAACTATACATTTTATTACCCATTTTTTAACCCTTCGTCGACACACCTCCTTTTCCGATCAACTTTAACATACCTGGGTGGCTCACACCCAGATCAATTTTTCAACTGCCATTATCGTCTAAAAAATCCGATCGCCATAAAAAAAATCGTGGATCAGTTTTAAGGTCTCTAGAATATATTCCAATATTTTTTTTATTGAAATTTAGTCACAGTTTTTGTAAAAAAAATTCTAGCTTACCACATGTCGAGAAAGAGCGAAGAAAATCTTCAAAAAATTTTAACTTCTACAAATTCCAATATTAGAAGCTAAAAATCTGCAGAGTCATTGTTCAGATATAATATTTTCAGAGAGAAAATAGTTTGTAAGTCGGCTTTGGAAAAAAGGTATTTATTTTACATATAGAGGGTACAGAGCGTCAAAATCAGCTTATGGGTGGCTCACACCCAGAGTGTCAACGAAGGGTTAACAAAACATTTGGGTAGTCGACGTATCGGCATTTTAATCCGGAGACGCAGCTAGACTATCCACGAATTGTGAGGCATAAAGAGTCGATTTAATTGAAGGTATTCGAAGGATTTGAAAATAATTTGGATGGTCCGAATGGTTCAGCGATCATTTCACTAACAATGAAAGCTAGCAATCATTACGAGGCAGAACTACGGCATGTTACTCAATGCAGTGCGCCCCCCTCCCCCCTCCGCTTCCCCCTTTTAACTTTACAGATTACAGGTTGCGCACACACATGTAGCCCAGACGCGATCCGAACAAAACCTACACGATCTTGCATGCCATACGTGGTGCATACCTATTTCCATGCGAAGGTAGCAGCTTCCTACTGTATTCCTTTTGCTAACGAGTCTTTTAATTGCCCCCCTCCAAATTCTCATTTACTTGTAATTAACGTTACAATTCAAATTACATTCGAGATCGATATTTCTACAAGACTTCACGTCGTTTATACGTTGCACTTCTATTTCACAGGAATCTCGATTCAGTAGCGACGAAATCTATTGTCACGCGTAAAATTAGGTTAGGTTAGGATGGTTCTAATCGAAAGCAATATCTCGTCCGTTTCACGGCGGCGATATTTCTATTCAGCGACCTCCAAAATGCCACGCGTTCGCATATTTGCAGCAGCTTCGATTCTGGATCAGAGCCTTGAATTAAACCGTTTTCCACCGACGCGTTAGAATGCGCCGCGAGACATTTCTTTCTAATACGGCTACCAAGAGTCGCACACGCACAGCGGCGCGAGCCGGTACGAGAGCACGGATATGCAAGTTTTCTTGCACGCCACCTACTGGTAAGTATCTCAGGGTTCGCAGCTATATCGCGATACCTCGTACGCAGGCACGGAGCCAATGGACGTCGGGTAGCGTTTAAAAGGGCCCCAGACGTGACACAGTCGCGGTCACGTGTCCCTGCGCATGCACACATATTTCCCTAGAGGGGGTATTCTCGTCTAGAGGAACGAGATCCTCTGTTCTCTTTAAGGACGACCCGCAACGAAACTACGCGATTTTTACCGACATGCATTATCCGCACGTATTTACTAACGTTTCGGTAAGTTGTAAAAACAAAAAAATTCAGTCATATATAATAATACATTAATGGAGATATGGGTTTTCCTCAAAACGGTGTTATTTAAGACGGTGAGCACGATATCTCGACTTCTAGTGGGCTAATCTGGTCCATCTTTTTCGTACACCTTCAGGAAACATAATTCTAGCCGGTAGTTTAAAGTCCTGCGTCGCATTTTATGAATTTTTAATTTTTTTTTTTGCATAAATCTGCTGCCGACTATAGCCACACTCTTACTGGTTAAGGTTCTTTTGGTTCTTCGTTTTGGATCAGCTCCATTAATCACTCTGGTTTACAGTCGTTTGCCGACGGAGACTCCACTATGAAATCTACACTATTATATAAAGAGAGAGCCGATTTTTATGTTCGCGCAAAACTCGAGACCTATTGAACCGATCTTCCTCAAATTTTAACACGTTATTCCTGGATACTCTAGGACGGACATAGGTTATGTAACATGTTTAAAACACGCGTTACTAACATGGAACGAAGAAGCGCCTGGTATTTGTTGCGCTGGGGGAAAAGTAAATCTCCCAAAGGAGAGAATGTTATCTTTTGAAAAATATTATGAAGAAATTAACTTTTTTTTTTAATACTTAATTTCCTTAAAAGATATTAATTCTAATAAACATGAAGCAGTCACGCTAATATCTCGGGCAAAGCCGACACGGGGGACGCTAGTTCTTATGTAAAGTGGTTCCCTAACCTCAAAAATCGATATGAGACGAAATCCTATGGACACGTTTTTGAGATATCACCCGATGAATATTTTGGTAATTCTTTAAGAAGACGACCCGACGTTTTTGGTCATATCTCGCGTTAGAGTTGACCGATTTGATCGCGACGACTCTTAAATTAAAGGTAATTAAATTCTATACGATTCTTTCCTACAGTGTTTTCCAATGGGGCCAATAGTTTAAGCGGAATCGAGCGAGACTTAAGAAAAATGTAATGTTTTGAGGCCGAAATTGAAATCGAAAATTCACTACTGAGCCTGGAAGATATAGAAGTTACCATGTGACGTCCAGTTTCTTATTTTTTACGCGGAGGGCGCACCTTTACGAAGAAAACAAGCCGAACCTGAGCGAAATCCTCAGATTGTATAAATAAATTAATTTTACAAATCCTACGTTGGATTCGGAATCAGCGTCCTCAAAAAACCACTAACAATATTTACAACTTTTACTCAGTTTCTTGTGTGCTATATATCTCGTAAACCACAGTGTTCAGCCTCTTACAATTTCTGAACGCGGTTGTTGGCTCAAAATTTATTGTAACTCTTAAAATAATATATATGTACTTTTAATATTTTTTTTCTTGCTAAATTCGCGTATTTAGCCGGATTTTGGCTAGGACCTACCGTTCTTTTTATATATTGATTTGAACATGGCTAAAATACGCTTTTTGGCATGTTTAGCCTGAATTTTTCTCAAAATCCTGACGCGCCGCGCCGTTTTCACGGATAAATTCGTTTTCAGCGAGCAAAAATTCATCGGAAACGATATGTTTCATCAAGGTTATACAAAAATCGTCTTTTTTTTGTCGGACAATGTAATAACATTTGTAGATATTTTCTCTTTACTTTTTCTACTTGAAAATACATGTATTTTTTTAATGGCTTGATTCAGATTTTTAGTATTTATTAATAGAGACGAGAACCGAAGTATCTCATGAAGAAGTAACTCTGATCCAAAAGAAAACTAAAAATCTGAATCAAGCTATTAAAAAAATAGATGTATTTTCAAGTACAAAAAGTAAAGAGGAAATATCTACAAATGGCATATGATTTCTTAATGACTACTCGACCAACAAGTGTAGAATCTGAGAGCGCTTTATCAGGAGACCACAGTTCCTATGAATTATGTTATTTGGGTGCTTATTTGTTAAAAAGAATTGTTACATAAAAAATATTTAATTATGTATGTAAGTTAAGATTCTTTTCATTGTTTTCGTGGTGGAGATCCATATTAAGAAGTATTGTCAATAGTTATACAAATATATATATATATATATATATATATATATATATATATGGGGATTGCAAATTTGCCAACCTTTTCAATTACCAGTAATTCGGTGAAATTTTCAATCAAAACCGGTAATTTTTTAAGGTATTGAAAATATAAGAGTAAACATTACCAAAAAAAAAATTTGAACTCTAATCCAGCATTATGAAAAGTATATTAAATAAAACTGTTATATATATATATCTATTTTGTGTTATATCATTTTATATTTTATGTTTAGAACAGTTTTATTTGCATATACTTTTCATAATGCTGGATTAGAGTTCAATTTTTTTTTTTGATATATATATATATCTATTTTGTGTTATATCATTTTATATTTTATGTTTAGAACAGTTTTATTTGCATATACTTTTCATAATGGTGGATTAGAGTTCAAAATTCTTTTTGTGGTAATGTTTACTCTTATATTTTCAATACCTTCAAAAATTACCGGTTTTGATTAAAAATTTCACCGAATTACTGGTAATTGAAAAGGATGGCAAATTTGCAATCCCTATGGGTCATAAAATATAAAATATCGCTGCAACTACTATTTACAAATGAGAGTAGCCTACCCTTACATGGTTGACATCTGCTTCATTAATACTTTTGCAATATTTCCTGAATATGGTACAGGCAAGGGGCTGTGGGGTGGATTTGCCTTCCCTCAATATTTTGTGAATATGGTCTAAGGCTAAATCACACTATAGGCTAAAAATATTCACGAAGCACATGCTAATTGTGTGAAGTTAAGAGGGTAGGTTACCCTCGACAGCCCTAAAAAAGGTTTCTTTTCAAACGCAAATTGTAAAGTGATAAATAACAGTAAGGACAAGGTTTTTTCTAGTTTTAATCGTTATTTTATGAGCTTTAACACCAAAAAAGAAAAGATTAAATATCTCCGAGTACATAAAAGTTGTGAGTAAAAACGTAAAGGCGTGTACGCGGTGCACCGTTTGATGGTGAACATAAAATCTCGAGAACCGCTCCAACGATTTGGATGAAAATTTAATGAGATATGCAGAAAACCATTCCCTACGATGTGTCGGGAGCAGATTTTCGAGAAAAAAAATAATACAATTTTTATGTTGAAAAATACGATTTTATCGATTTCTTCTATTAATTTTTTTATCTTTTTTTTAAGAATTTATTTCGAAAATCTGCTGCCGACACATCGTAGGGAATGTTTTTCTGCATCTCTCGTTAAATTTTCATCCAAATCGTTGGGGCGGTTCTCGAGATTTTATGTTCACCATCAAACGGTGCGCACCGCGTACACGCCTTTACGTTTTTACTCACAACTTTCATGTACACGGAGATATTTAGACTTTTCGTTTCTGGTGTTAAAGCTCATAGAATAATGATTAAAACTAAAAAAAAAAGTTCTCTCTACTGATATTCATCATATTACAATTTGCGTTTGAAAAAAGGCCTGTTTTAGGGCTATCGAGGGTAACCCACCCCCTTAAGCCACTCTCCGCCATACAGTTGTAGTTGGGGCGATATTTTTTAGCCGAATGTAGCAATAACCATATAGGAGTACCCTGAAATTACGCATTAATCGGTTCCTAAATAAGTCCAGATAGACTTGATGTATATATGTATATACAGGTAAACTTTAGCATAATATGTATACATATTCACAATTAATTATCGAATCATACACATAGAAGAGACGTAAAATCGAAGTGAGGTACCTACAGTGACTCGCATTAATATTCGGACACTTTTTAAAATCGCATAAGTTTTTTAGAATTGGTCCAAACAACTTGAGTTTTTTTGAGAAGCTAGAAGGATTACTTTGCTAAATGACGTATTTGGTCGTTTTGAAACAAAAATGTATTTGGTTGGAATAGCGAAGAAAATGGTAAAGGTCGATTTTTAAACTTTTTTTTGTAAGCATGTAATGAAAATTAAAAAAAAACGTTTGTAGCTCGGAGCAACGTTAACCGATTTTGTTGAAATTTTAGGCACGTATACAACTTACTGCAATCTACAAACTTTTTTTTTTAATTTTCATTACAAGCTCACAAAAAAAAGTTTAAAAATCGACCGTTACTATTCTTTTCGCTATTCCAACCAAATACATTTTTTTTTAAAACGACCAAATACGACATTTAGCAAACTAATCCTTCTAGCTTCTCAAAAAAACCCAAGTCTTTTGGACCAATTCTAAAAAAGTTATGCGATTTTAAAAAGTGTCCGAATATTAATGCGAGTCACTGTATGTAAGTTGAGTGGACGTGTAACGGAGGATGATTGTATATCGTATAAGGGTGCCAATATTTTGTTGTGTTAGTAACTTTTGTAACGCGTTAATTGGATTTACGATCGGTTACGACAATTGGGCCAGGCAAGGTTACGTTAAAATTTGTAATTAAGTCGCGCGAAGGGGCTGAGGAAAATTGGTCCGAGGAATGAGGGTAGGAGGCGAAGAAGATGAAGACCGTCCCGTCGCCGAGTAGCAAGGAATGATCGAGGCGCGGCCGGGCCAGTACGTCGAGAAAGGTTCATCAATATTCATAAGTCGCACTAGGCCTATCCGCGTCTCAAGGATCCAGGGAGTTTCCACAGTACATACTCCTTCTCCCTGTCTCTTTTTTCCTCTCTTTTCGCTTGCAGGGTGTGGGGCTGCATATGCGCGACACAGAATTCTCTACGTAGCCGGCCACATGTGCGCATTGTCATACAGCGTTACTCTTTCCTGCTTCTATGTGTTTCGCATGCGCAGTAAGGTCGAAGCAACAGGCATTCAAATATCTTTTTGCACAATCGGCTCCAGAAATAACGTGTCAGCAATCTTAAACTCCGTCGAGGAGACGGTAACCCCCTTCAAAACACACAGTAAACAAAAAAGTACATACAGATCCATCACTAAAATTAAGTCTAAACTCTAAGGTCGATTTTTTTGCTCACTGATCATACTAAATCTGAACGAACTAAACGATGCATGCCGTCCATTATAAATACGGAATATTATATCCCTAAATCTCTAATGGCAGAGACTAGTACATTGTTCGTTACTGTGTTTTGAAATTTGCCGCCAATTTCCCTCCGGACACCCTGTATACTGTAACGGCGTTTACTCACTCGAATGCTCAACACACACGCGCGCGTTACTCGCTTGTCGCACGCGCGAGTGTAACGTACGTGTACGCGCCACGTATGCACATGCATGCGCGTGTAATGTATACATTTTGCGGTTGTGATAAGATCGAGAAGGAGCTTGCGCAATCTCGAGTAGCGATTACTACTAGAGACAGTATCGTGGACAGACAGACCCGTCGCCGCCGATGGAGACGAGAGCTTTTACCTGCACGTTGTGCTCAGTCTCTCCGCTGAGAAATACTTGTTACCTAGACAGTTTAAGGGTGCAACGGATCTATTGTATAAGAGACGAGCCTTCTCACTCGAAAGAAGAAACTTTTCGCACCATTTCGTGGAAATAGTTTTTCTTTCGTCCCACGTTAGAATGTTTGCCAATTTTTGAGGTTATGTTCGTGTCGCGTGACGCAACCAGCTCCGAGGTGCATGGTGCGTCGCTTGACAGCTCCTGTAACGTTCTTATCGCGCCTGTTTCGATTCATAAAAATTATCAGATTTATCACATTGCGAAATATACAGGAGCTGGATTTTATTGAAAACCCGCCAAGTTGCCTTCGCGAGCGAGTCAAGACACGGCCATGCGTACGTAAGAAACGATTACGAATTTATCAGAAACGTCGGATAACAATGCGCGTTTCCGTGAAAATCGCATTCGGCGCAGAGCAATGTCGACGAGCAACGACGAAATATCGCGGAGGTTATAAGTCACATTTTCGACACGGTCCCGCGTTCAATCGAAACTGAGAGGGGACCTGCGCCACTTCCTTACGATTCCACAGAACGGAACTCTACACACTTGCATATATAGCGTTGTTAATTTTTTAGTTCCATTATTCTTCGAATACTTAAAAGTGGAATTCTTACTTAAAAAGGAATAAATGAGGCGATCGAAAATCCTCAGGTTCAACTGTCACTAATGTAGGAATACTTATCAATCGATGGTAACCAAAGCATCAAAAGTAACTACGTATTCAGGAAGTTACTAGCAACCGAAATACATTTAATTTTCTGTCACGAAATAGATGTCTGCAAAAGTGATTCTTCAAACACGTTTTCCAGTTTCGTCAGAAATTTCCAAACACGGAGAAGGAGTGGTATTATTCGACCGTTAGAAAATGTATGGGCATCCTTCGCGTGTTTTATCGGCAATTTTTTCCAATGTTGCAACGGCGTGCATATCCGAGGGAACATATCTGCCTGCAATGCCGTGTCAATAACGTCATTACTGGCTGCGTACACGTATATAGTTATATACCGCTATAGGCTAACGCCCCATCCATTCGATCCCGTTTCCCTTTTTCTGTAACCGTCAGCCTCGAGCGAGTGATTTTCTCGTACCCCCCCCCCTCCCCCACCACCACTCCATTCCTCCGCGTTTTTATTCGTCTCGGCTTACCGTCTTCTTTGTTCGGCTTATTTTCGCGATTTTTTTTCTCCACCATAGGGAATTGCAACTGTTCCCAGCGAGATATCACTGCGGAGGGTTCAAATAAATTCATGCTGTCCAAGATTGTTTAAAATTCGACATTTCATCTGTGCGATCGAATGAAACAAGACACGCAGACAATTTCAGTCGTTAGAGAAACGAAGTACAGTTCGAAGGAAACAATGAATCGTTCGCGAGATACTATAGTGACGTTATCGTTACAGGAATTGGCCATCGCGCGACGAAGATTTTTACCGATTGCGTCGGCGTTAATTTTACCTACCTAAGTTCTACTTTACCTTTTGCAAGTGTTTGGACAACAAAAAAAATCGCAGTCAGTAGAATTCTGTGGACGTGAACAATCGTGTTCTCAACGTGGAGAAACATAAAGCATGAAATTTCAGAAGAACGGGTGGTGCAGTAATAAAAAAAAAAAAAGGACAGAGGCGCGCCTGCGTGAAAGACTACGTTCGTTGGACCTATTCCTCACTCTCCTCGCGTATCGTCAACTATTGTTCCACGGTTTCTGCGATGCGAAATTTCGATGACGAATAATTCGAATCAATAGATGCTAGACGCTAATAGGAGGAACGTTTGATAGGTAGAACCGCTGGTCTTTTGTTCGGTTTGAAGTTCCTTGATCAACGATAACGCGTCTACGCGCTAGATTCCGCGTTCGACCTTCGAGTTGATAACAGCTGGGATAACGTTCCAACGGGAATGCATTTATCATTGCAGCCGGGGCGATTCAAGGGGATCGGGGGAAAAAGTTTTGCCTGTGCGAAAAAAACTATATCCGCAAGAATAGGCTGTACTCGAAAGAGGCATTGAATTTTACAATACGATTGACAGTGTCTGTCGATATTCCTTGAATTTGAATAGTTCTATTACTAAATGTCAATTACAACCAGACAAGAACCAGTTCATAATGCTTTCTCGTCTGATCCCATGGACGCCATATTAACGTGAATTCAACACCACTGCGGTGAGTGAAATTTAAATCCCAATTGTTTCCTAAGGAATCTATGTGTATATGGTATCTGCTAACTACGGTGACTTAAACGTCGGTACATTCCTCTCGCTAGAATGCGAAGCCAACGTTCATATGCAGCCGCGTTACGGGAGAAAGAAGGTAGTGCGCGCGCGCGCCGCCGCCGAAGAAAATCCCCCAGGACAAGAATCTCGCACGTTGAGGAACACTGATCTGCACTGTATATCGTGTATATTATCGCAGACGGTGGGGATGGAGGTGAAGGGTGCAAGAGGGGGGCGCGGAGGGGCTCAAGGCCGGTCACGCTGTCAAGCCAGAAAGCCTGCGCGCCGAAATATCAACATGACTTGCCCAGCTCGGTTCGCCTCGCTCGCTGCTCCAATTACCTCGGACACATGTACTTACGTTCGGCTAGACACGCGCTTCCGTACGCGACATGATAATCGTGAAATCGCGGAACAAAAATCGCGCCGTCGGGCGATTAGGCGTATTGGAATGGGGAGCGAGCTGCGCGGCTGGACAATTCAAACGTAAAGATGAGGGAGTTTAAACACGAACGTATTGAAAGAGATGGGAAGGGCAGGGGAGGGGGAGGGGGGAGGGGAAGGGGGGGAGGAGGAGTCGACTTTCGGACAGGTGGTATGACTACGGGAGTCTGACAGCTGATAGTTCGTGACTCTGGTCGTATCGAGGGAGGTTACGAAACTCGTTACCGCGAGAAAGGCTACGACACGGTCTCTCGCAGGAGGAAAGAAGCGGAATACGTGCACGTCGGTGTGCGAGCAGGCGTGCGTGTGCGCGCGAGTGCCACCGCGACTCGCGAGGCATGGCCGGGAGAAAGAGAAAGAAAGAAGGGCACAGTGAGACAAAAGGCAGCAGACGCCGAGTGCTGGTGAAAAGAGTCCCGCTGGATCAACGATAGATCGATTCCCTGCTCGATATCTCGGTGATCGAGACGCGCCGAGGCCCTCGCGGTCCTCGGATAAAACTGAGATAGTTTTCCAACGGGGGGAAAAGGAGCGATACGATGGACCAGGGGTACAGCGGGGAGGTGGAAGATGACAGAGAAGGAGAGGCGGAGGAGGGGAGAGAATGATGAAAGGAAAGGAGGATAACAAGTAGAAGGAGGAGCGAGACGAGGGGGTCATCGGGAAACATAACCTCTGCAACGCGCAACAGTACCCGATACGAAGCGATTTTCAGAAGTTACCCTTCCCGTTTCCAACTGGAACACTTGTGTGCAGAGGCTCGGTTACCTTATGCCTTGGACTACGGCGATGATGACTGCCCGAGCGTATCGGGTCCGTTGGGCAGCGTCTGGGCACACGACACCGACCGCTCTTGACAGTTTTCCACGATGGTACGGTATTTCGGTTGGCACACGGGTAAGGGGAAGGCATCCAGGCCGATAGATCACAACACTATCGACACTTTCGTTAACGCGACACCAGAGTGGACCGCGCGATCGGGCGTCTACGGGCGGCGAGAAGTAACAGGCGACCGAAAGAAAGAGAGCTTGGCACACCTTCGCGTCACGTTACAACGAGTTACAACGAGCCACGGGCAGCTACAAGGCGCACGGGCTACCTCGGCCTCTCCGTCTCCGTCTCCGTCTCCGCTGTTGACTGGTGGCTACCTCACACCACAACCTCGTCTCTTGTACCTGTGTCTTTCTTTCTCCCTCCCTCTCTCTCGCTCCGGCTACGCTCTCTCGCGTGCAGCGGCGGCGACGGCGGCGAGCCAATCACGGCGTAGTACAGTGCATCGCCACCAGATGGACAACGTTGCCGCGCGTCGACGTGCATATAGAGGGTGTCCCGACATACGCGGCCGACCCGACGTGAAATAAGTCCTCCGTTTGAAAAAACAAAAACATCTAAATTGTAGGATAAAGTGTCCCGAGTGGCCTGCGTTTTCGAGGAAGCTGACTTCGGGAATGGATTGTGTGGCGCAGTGAAACTAATTCAGTCGCTCTCGTTGTACACAGTCACGAATTTATGTGCGATACATGCAAGCAGCAATTTGTAATAAGAATTGTAATTTTTTTTACTATCGCTGTCGTGAATATGTAATTGTATTAAATGTATTTGGTATGTCCTACGATTTTGAACATTGAAATTGGAAAGTTTCTGGTGGACTGGTACGTGGTATGTACTGATCAGGTGTTACGACTGCTAAAGGTTTGGGTTAGATTTGTTGATGAAGATTCAATTAATCTGATATGCAACTGATTAACTCAATTACTTCTTTAATTTAAATTAAAATATCGAACCGACGGTTTAGATATTAAATTATTCAGTAGTTGAAAACAATTACTTGATTATCAATTATTATCGTTTAAGAAGTCAGTCTACTGCAAATTTTTAGCGCTATTTTATAGTAAACAGAGGAAGTGGCAAAGTATAAAATAATTTATTCGTAGGAATAATGTATAGGCGATAATTGAATGTTTTCTTCTTTCCTACGGTTTTCTATTCATTATTACAAATATATTGAATATGGGATGCACTGCATACATGTAATAGCACAGTACAGAAGTATTGGCGGTCTTGATCGACAAATTTCCGAAGCGGTCAGTTTCAGATAGATCACATGGAGTCAACATTCAAACATGGCGGACACGAGATGAGACTCGTAATCGAATCGTAATCGGTAGATTCACTGTGTGCTTGATCGGTCTCTCGGGATATTAATATTCCTGATCGTTATTGCTTATTTTGTGTGTTATTTATGAAATCGATGATATTGAAGAGGGTTTTAAGTTATCTTCTAATGGTGTTGATTCGAACGCGAGAGCTGAACGTGGGTTTACGTGTTTGAACCGGCAGAGTGTGGATTTGGTAATTAATTCGATGTGATGAAGAAATTAATTAAAATGTGACTGATGGTTTTTTTAATAGTAATATATTCGAGTATAGTAAAATCTTATGTGATAGTTATGCTTTGTTAGGTTATGGTCGATTTTCATTTCGGTGCTCCCAACGTACTTACCTATATACATACACAGGGTGGGCCGAAATCGACGAAATTTTTTTTGAAATTGAAAGGAGCCTATTATGGAAAAGCTGCGTCATTAGGAGTTAAAGGCACAAACAAAAAAGGGGGGATCGTATATCTCAATTTTCCACCGGGCCCCAGGGGCCCTAAAAGGGCCGCGAGGGGCCCCTACGATGGACAGCGCTGTTTGAATGCAATAAGCACGTGTTGCAAAACAAATAAACATTATGTAATAAAATCGGCCCACTGCATGAGTTATTTTTTTTATAGTTAAATTGTTAGTAGTACCGGGTTGTGACTGACTCGTATGTTTTTAATAATCCCGTGCTCGGACCGTTAAATTAATGTAATATCGATAAAATATCGTACTGATAAATGAAAGATTAAATATTTAATTTAAATAATTTAAATATTTTTTTAAAAATGAAGTATTTGATTTCCTATAATAATGGAGCAATCTGGTAACATTTTTTTACCAATCCTGGTTAACTTTATAATAATATATTTATCAAAGTTTCAGCCCCAGGGGTTCGACTAACAAATATTTAAAAATGTTCATATTTGGTGTGGTACTTACAGGACAAATACAAGCCATAACTTTTCCATGCCGGGCTCCTACGAAAAGTAAAAAAAAGCAGTGTTGGTCACAATTTTATTTCGAAAGCAAATAATAAATAATAATAACGAATAAATTTTATTCGAATATATGAATAGTTATACGAATAATAGTTGTGCTGTGTTATCTGCATGTTTTATTATTCTCGCGATGAATATTATTGAATGTAGGATGATTATTAATTGTTTATAAAAATATGTTATTTCGCTATTACTTGGCTATTACTTTTGCGACATGTACTAGGAGTAGAATTCAGATATATCGATCAAAATATGTATCGGGACCCATCGAAATGTTGTTCGAGCAAATTTTCGAAACACTGTTCGAAAAATTATTCGACCGAAGAACACCAGAAATTATTCCACCAATATAAACAGAATAATTTAATCTTAATAACAAATGATTATTCTCCAGATTCGAAACTTAAAATGAAGCTTCATTCTAATAATATAATAATATATATGAGCCGTTTATTTTGAAAGTGGCGTAAGTCCCATTGTGAGAGTTTCAAAAGAATAAGGAAAATATTGTGCAATAAATTTTCTTGAGATCACCGCTTTATGTTTAATTACCAAGGTAGCAGTTTAATTATCAATATGCAATAAATTTGTTATAAACAATTTAATCTCAAATTTCACTTTCGATCCGCTGACGGATTCATACGGGTCTCCGGATATGCCCTTGTAATTTTCAGCAATTTGTTAATAACTTGTTTATAACAAATTAATTGCATATTACAAAGTAAATGTCTGCGGGACATAAAGCAGTCACAACTAAAACTACAGCAAACAGATAAAATGCACGAAAAATTGATTGGAATACGCGACTTGGACGAAAAAAAACGAGACCAATCACAATCTAAAATATAAGGACTTAATGGATTTATTATATTATATACCACCTGCACACCATAATTATTTTAAATCACTCTCGCATACAAAAACTGGAGAAGACTGAATAATAATTAATAAAACATTATTAATTTTACTGTAAAAATTACTTAACAAAAAATAAAAGTTGGAATTTTTTTGATTTTATAACATAAAAGTATACATTTATTTTTATTTCAAGGGGAACTTACTTTTCCTATGGACTTGTGCTTTCTTAAGAATTGAAAACGTCATTTCATTGATTTCGAAAGTGGCGTAAGTCCATTCATAGCCATCAAACACATATTATTTCTTAAATAATTTTAATTATGCTAATTGGGATGATAAATTTGACACCCTTGGAAAACCAAAAATATTATACTACTACGTTATCTGTTACCCATATTTTTAAATTTAATCCAACGCAAACCCTTCGATATCTTGATTCAAACATAAATGGACTTACGCCACTTTCAAAATAAATGGCTCATGTATATATTTGGAATCGTGTTGTTATAAAGAAAAAAGAAGAAATGGAATGTCACGAAGTTGGTTGGAAATTTGCAATCTGTCACTTATACGAAAGAAGAATATGTATGAAAAAAATTAAATCGAAATATGAACCGTTTATTTTGAAAATGGCCTAACTCCATTTATACTTAAATCAAGATATTTACTATTGATAATGTCAGAAAGCAGTGACGAAGGTAATTTTAATTAATTAGTATTTACAAGTTAACCTGAGTTTTTGGACAATTGCGTTAGTTGAATAACCAGTACATTTAATTAATATGAAACTTAAAATTTAATATTTAATTTTAGAAATTATTTCACCCATGGGGAAGAACAGAACAGGACTATTTAGTTGAGATAGTGAAGAAGAAATAGTAACTAATGATTTAAAAAAAAATCGAAAACGAAACAGAATTATAGAACAATATTCGTCTTCAGGGGATGAAGATACGATTAACAATGGAGAAGAGATTGATGAATCATACATCCAAAAAGTGCGAAAGATTAAACGGAATTCAGGAAAAAGATATTGTACTCAAACCGGAAATATTGTACCTGAAAAAATTTTCGAAAACAAAGATTGCCGTTGTCGGAATGCTTGCACAAAAAATTACGACGAAGAAGAAAGAAATAATATTTTTGAGAAGTTTTGGGGTTTGGGAGATTTTAAGAAAATCAATTTGAAGCATCTTAAATTACGTTGAATGGACTTGGGCACCTTCAAATTTTATAATGAATCTGGTTGTTAATTTTGGAAGTGGCCTAACTCCATTCTTGATAAGAAAACGCATATTATTCACTTAGTAATTGCCACTATTTTAATAGGAACTATAAATTTAACATCCTTAGATACACTTAAGCAGCATGACTCATTAGTATCCTATACGTATATTTTTAAATTCATTGAAACGCAAACCCTTAAATATCTCGATTTGGAGATAAATGGACTTAGGCCACTTTCAAAATAAACGGCTCATATATTGTTGCTACTGTAAGCTAGGTAAAGCTAAATTATTTATTATGGTTCAACGATCGAGATTGACCGGGGTCGCTAAAGCATTTTGCTTTAGCTCCGCTTGACAGCGATTGGCATCTATAATTCTCGTCGGCGGTGTGGCAAAAAAGTCGCGGAATGCGTTTGATTCGAACCCGTTTGAACGCGTTTCAGGAAACGTGAGCTACAGCCCTTTCCACCGCGAAGATCGTATCGCGATCCGATCGTTTTCGCTTAAGGTCGTTCGAACAATTGGATTCCAATTTGTGTCTTTTCTTATTTCAACACATCGAAATACGAAAAGCTTTCGCTCGCCTGGCGCTTATGAATATACGCCAACGACAATGGAAATTTAAATTTCTTCCCCTTAAGGCGTAATTCATAACAAAAAAATACAAATGCATATTAATTAAATAAAAGTAAAGTAATTTTTGTAAGTTAGCTTATTTAAGGTAAATGGCCCAGTGCTTAAACAAGGCCTAATAATTAAAAATTGAGAAGAAATTTCGTTAACAGTTTTACTAATTTGCAACGTTTAAATTGATCGAGATATAATGTTAAAATGTATTAGCATTGTGTAGATACAATTATAAGCTTACGTAACTGAATTGTTATATCATGGAAAAATATTATTGCACAGTAAAGCTTCGACAGTTTCAATCTCGCTTCTTACCTACTGGGCTCAAGTAAGCGAGAGAATATTTTTGTTAAGGTTGTAATTACTTATTATTTTATAATTTTTTAAATAGTATAGTTGCTTTGGATTTATTAAATATTGAAGAATTGAAAATTAATTGGATCTCTTATTAATTTTCTGTTTTTAATATTGAAATTGTTGCGTTTATCCACTAGTACACGAAAACAAGACACGGACCAGTTATTAAACGCGTGTTTAATGGTGTTTAAACACTGGTAGAGACGCCAGTACTCAGTGAAATTTTGAGATTATTAACACTTATTGTTCTGAAGTAAGTATCTTTGGTATCCTATATATTTACGTTAATAATAACTATACAAAAATATAATACTGTTTAAGAATTATTAGGATAATTGATCTTAAACTCGTCATAATATTAACATAACCTACAATTTTGTAAACGACTGAAGAAACCCAAATTAATTAATTCGGGTAAATAATAAAGAATTTAACACAAATTTATTATAAATAAAGTGTTTTCATTACCCCAAAATATAACCATATTGATTTATTTTCATTAACTCATAGAAATAGTTAAATTAAATATATATTCAATAATTGGGACACTGATAGTTAATTACTGGGCCATATGAGCAGTTTCATGTTTCAATTAATTTAAAACTTTTCCTTTAATAAATGTAGATTTTTGTTACTTTATCTGAAAGTAGAAATTTTACGCTTTCGAATAATCATATTTATTTATAATTCTATACTGCTTAAATATAAAAGAAATTGCAATTATCTCAACTGCTTCCTCAACTGTTCCACCACTGGGCCATTTACCTTACCTTATTATTGGCTTAGGTAAAATTTAGCTACCTGATCAATTACATTTTTTATTCGCATTTCCGCGAAGCCATACTAAAGGATCATTTTGTACACCTATGCGTATAAAATAATCCCTACGAGGGACCCTTAGGAAAGTAACCCTTAGGATCATTTTATATCTGATAATGAATAAGGCGAACATTAAAAAGCATTGATTTATTTAAATAAAAACAGAAATTGAACCGAGTCGCAGAATAAGCGACCATAATAAATTAACCCTCGGTTGTCACACCTACTTTTTCGAACGTCTTTTTTGTCACACTGGGTCAATTTCACCCTGCCAATTTTCAACCAGTTATTATTTGAAAAAAAAACTATTTGTTAAATTAAGTCTAAAAAATTCTGAGATAAAGTTTGAACCCTGTAGAATATATGCCCATCGTATAAAGCTGTCATTTAAAGTGTCACCATGCTTAAAAATAATTTGAAGCAAAAAGTTTTTTGCTTAAAAATTTTTTTAAAAAAAAATCACATCTTAGATAATTTTTGGTACACAATGAATAAGTAGAAAATGCTTAAAGTCAAGTAACAAATTTAAGAAAAAGAGATCTGCTTTACAGATCCAAATTTTTTCGCCCACCCCTTGGGATTCCTGGGATCGTTTCACCCTTCTAGAAAAGGATCATATGACCCCAAATTACTACATTCGGTAACGAAACATATATTAAACTATTGTCGAATTGACATTAAATCCACGAAAAAAAAGCTGTCACACTAACAATAAGCCGTTCATCATAAAAGTTACCCAATATTCAAAAAGAGCTTACCTTAGATAGAAGGCAGTAATTTTGATTTTTTCTTGTTTATAACACACACACAGCGCTGATATTTACACGGCACTTCGTGCCGCACTCGACGACGTGTGGGCTGAACTTTTGAACGTCGATATTACGAAATAGCACCGCTAATAGCCGCAGAACAACCAGGGGTCATTTTTACCCTGAGGGATCGTTTTGGACACATTTCCCCTATTGCCAGTAGATCGGCGAAAGGACAATATTAAAAATAGGTTAATTTTGGCATTGACGACCAAAGAATAATTCTTTCACAGATCGATTCTATACCTTCCAAGGAACAAAAAAATGTATTGGCCACTTTTCCGAGAAGTGACGGGAGAGTTGTGAGAAATGAGGCCAAAGTGAATAATCACTTAAAAAATCATAACAAGGATTATTTATATCAATTATAACGAATTGGTATTCTGTATAATCATCAAAGTGGTGATAAATAATGCTTTATCGATATTATAAGCATCGAAAACAAGAAATTCTTCTAGTAATAGAACGTAAATAAGGATAAGTAATAAGTGTTAAACTAACAAGGAGAGTATTTTAGGTGTCCGCCTCCGATCATTTTGATTTTTGGATATGTTATAGAGGACCGAAAAATATGAAATACGTGTTTTTTTATTTTTCCCCGTTTTCATATTTGGCGGGTGAAAACTGCGTTCAAAGTTAGGGTTGAAAAATCATTTTTGTGGATTTTTGAAAATCTGGTGAGTCAGTCATATTTCGCATTCAAAGACACAAAATTCGTCCATTGACACTATTCCCCTATCTCTAGTAGTTCTCGAGATATTCCACAAAAATGATTTTTCAACCCTTAACTTTGAACGCTGTTTTCACCCTCCAAATATGAAAACGGGGAAAAATAAAAAAACACGTATTTCTTATTTTTCGGTCCTCTATAACATATCCAAAAATCAAAATGATCGGATCCTTATTTACGTTCTATTACTAGAAGAACTTCTTGTTTTCGATGTTTATAATATCGATAAAGCGTTACTTATCACCACTTTGATGTTTATACAGAATACTAATTCGTTATAATTGACATAAATAATCCTTGTTATGATTTTTTAAGTGATTATTCTGCCAGTAGATCATGCTCCGAAGAGAATGAAACCGAAAAATTCGCGCCCTGGTCTCACAATCAGTCATATTCTTGCACTTTGGCCTCATTTTTCACAACTTTCCCTTCGCTTCTCGGAAAAATAGCCAGTACATTTTTTGTTCCTTGGAAGGTATAGAATCGATCTGTGAAAGAATTATTCTTTGGTCGTCAATGCCAAAATTAACCTATTTTTAACATTGTCCTTTCCTGATGAATATCAGTGCAAAGTCGACCTTACGTATTCGGACTATTCTTTATCATACGATTGAATCAGTTCTGAATTACGTATGGCTAAACATATTCACAGTTCGATCGACTTTGGAGATCTCGCTAGTATCTTGGGGGTAATCTCATGAGGATCTAATTGAAAGTAGAGAAACTTAAGGGGGGAGTCTGGTGTAGCGGATCGAAGAAATCGCTTTTTTTTTTGCATAAATCAATAGTTGAACATCACGACAATATGCTCCCAAAGCAGCAAAACGAAATTCGAAAAATTAAAGCGGATATAGCCGATTTTGCTACGGAGCGCCAGGCTACCACAAAACTTGAAATGCGTTTTTCTCGAAACAATAGTTTTACACTTTGCGCGCAATGTAACTCAAAAAATATTCAACCAATCGACTTGGCCTTGTGCACGGATATTTGTGAACATATGCTTCACAGAGCTAAGTTATTGGTATAATGATATTGTTTAAATAAATAACTTTTTTTTAGACTATAATTCTAAAAATTAACATATACTTAGATAAATAAACTGAATTTAAATAAAAAATTATCAAAAATCGAAGTATTCCATAAGTACCCAATTTCAATAAAATTGATGCCAAAACCATAGAAATATATATATAGGAATCTTCAACAAAAATCCCATACACACATATATATATAAATATATTTATTAATAATTATATTAGAAAGCTCTAAAGTAACTATTATTGATCTATTATAAATATATATAGAATAAAGAATAAAAATAAGTAATGGTAAAGAAAAAAATAACGTATAAAATATAAAATAATAACCCGAAACCAATCGCATTAAACCTATTTCGTTGGAAACAGTGAACTTTTTATTCAAGAGGCCGCCATTTGTTCATTTTGCATCTTTTAAGTTTCAAATTTCTTCATTCTGTGCGTACACTCATAAACTAAAAGAAAATTGTTCGATTTCTGGTTTCAGATGAAACCAAAAGACGCTACGTTGCCCGCAGTGCAATAATTGCGTCGCCAACGGACTGGGCATAACTTTGTTATTTGCCGCTCTTTTTTAATAATTTTTTTTTGTTATATACCTTAACCTGTTAATACAATATCCTGAAAGTTTCAGAAAGATCTATCAAATACTTTCTTTAAAAAAAATTCCCGAAAAATGCCTCGATTTTCATTTAGTTACACCAGGCTCCCCCCTTAAGGGGGTATACCCGTTTGAACCCTCGGAAAATGTATACATTTTGTAGATTTTTTTACAAGTCAACGGTTTGATGCAGATTTCCCGTTTTTTAACTATGTTTACATAGTATTATGAACTACTTATAAAAAAAGTTTCAGTTAAAAAACTATTGTTTTTCGGAAGTTACGGATACATGTCCGAAAGTCTCTCGATTTTAGACGGCTAAACGGTGGCCCTAAAAACTCGCGCTACGTTCAACCAATTCACTTCCAATTTTGCATGCAGAATCATAATAAGATTCCGCATCGTCCAACGAAGGCTTTTTTTATTTCGATTCCCCGTTTATTATTTATAAAGGAAAAAGATGGATTTTTCTCTTAGAAAAATTTAACTTTACCTTTGATCTCTCACCATTTCTTTATTTTTCAAAATTTTCAAAATCGCCTTCGTTGGACGATGTGGAATCTTATTATGATTCTGCATGCAAAATTTGAAGTAAATTGGTTGAACGTAGCGCGAGTGTTTAGGGCCACCGTTTAGCCGTCTAAAATCGAGAGACTTTCGGACATGTATCCGTAACTTCCGAAAAACAATAGTTTTTTAACTGAAACTTTTTTTATAAGTAGTTCATAATACTATGTAAACATAGTTAAAAACGGGAAATCTGCATCAAACCGTTGACTTGTAAAAAAATCCACAAAATGTATACATTTTCCGAGGGTTCAAACGGGTATACCCCCTTAAGTTCGCATCAGTGACTATATAGATGACTTATCCCAGGGTCGATTGCCGGGCGAGCAAGCGAAGGATCGCTGAAGCGGTGAGATACAGAGTCCTTCGAATCTCTGTTATTTTCAGAGGTAACATTTGGCAGCTCTCGGACAATACTTGCCACGTTTTACAGGAAATATCGACGTGAGAACGCGCCAAAGCACTGGGAGTAACACCCTCGGCGTGAAAGCACGCCGGCGCCAGCCCGGGTTATTGCGTGTACTTACGAATACCTGAGAAATGGACTTCACGGTTCCTTGAAAGCTTGATCTTTGTTTAAAAGAATGGTGTTACGAATATTAATATTTAATAATACCTCATCTAAGTGCAAAACTATCTTCTGACCCTGCAGGTTCGAGATGAAAATCGAAGGGTCCTGTAAAGGGGTGCTAAAAGATTTATGTAATAATTTTCACCTTAGCATATTTATTATACATAAGTGTATCAAGAATTATTGTATTGGGGAATAAAATTGTAAATTGTATTAAGCGTAGAAGAAGAGGTGAGGGAATATTGAAAATGCTGCTTTATGAGTTTAGAAGCTATTAGTTTAACCTTTAGAGGGCCGGGATTTTTTACTGAAATTGTAAGTTTTATTTACTTAAAATTTGTGCATATATACCACCAACATGGCCGGCAAAGTGTCCAAATTCTTAGGTGGCCACTACAGTGGCCAGCCAGGCCCTCTAAAGGTTAAGGAATGAGGCTCTTTCAATTTACAACCCCTATTTTATTTAATTTACCGTTCTGTGTCATGGTGGTTAATGCGTATTTTTTTTCATCACGATGTCCTTTTCTTTCCCGTTTTTTTATTTGCAATAGATACATACACGTAGAAACTGAACAACTGTTAATGAAATACGGTAGATCGCCTGCTGATCCTTTCAATGACGTGAGCAAGTTCGCAGCGGAAACGTTATTAACGATATCACACATTTTATTATTTCTATACAACACCTGTGCAGAGCCTGAAAATATGCAGTAATGCCTGAAACCCCTATCAATATCGATTCTTTAAGAACAAAACGTCGACGCTCAAGGTCAAATTAATCCTTTCATTAAACGATTTTTTTTTTCCAAATTCTACTCGATGCGAGTAAAAAAGTTCGCAAGGAAATATGTGTTGTAAATCAATGGCCTACTCGTAGAAAATTATTAAAATTTCAGTGAATTAAATTACGAGAAGTCACCCCGGAGGGGGGAGTGCGTGCCCCCCCTCCCCCGCCTTCGAATCTCGTTTCAGTGAATGGAAGGGGAAAATACCTACGTACCTACTTACCTATTGGCCATAAGTTTTCCAATTTTGTGCGTGAAAATGTATTTCTTCGATATATGAACACCGTTTAACTTTTTATCTTCTTATCGAGTAGAATGCATAGAAATAGAAAAAATTGACCCGTGAACTTTATGGTTGAGATGAATTGCACGGATTCATTTATGACAATCGTTGCTATTCCTATTTTTATTGTTCGCACCCTGCACGTGTGAGATCAGATACAGTATGTCCAATTTACATATATAGTAGCAATTATTTCTCAAGCTATTAATGCCTGGCAGGTGCAAATATTATATATATATATATATATATATATATATATATTGAACTTGAATTTTTTTTAAGATTAACCTTCGCAAAGATTTCCATTTCATCTTCATTTTTTATTTAATATTACCAACACGTATATTTTTCACGTGCCATACGAAGCGTATACCCTTTTAATCACTAGCTTGTCGAAGGTTACAGTTTTTGTCTTCGAACGACTGAAAAATAATCCTATATACTTAAACCGTACATACTGCACAGCCACTATAGAACCGGGCCGGTTGCCAGAGTAATTCTTAATCGAACAAACCCATTTACGTAGTCTGCAATCCTTTCAAAAATACCTGTGAGACGTTGCGCACAGTCCGACAGATGAGACTTCTCGCAAGTAGGTAACAGCCTTTATCGCGCGCTACCCACGCCCCCTGTGGTCTTCTCTGCGAAACTGGCGGTTCTGTTGTTAGACTTTGATTATTCCTTTGATTTTCTGGGCTTCTACAGCGAACGTCCCGACTGTCTCTTTCAACGGCAGTAAATCTACCAAAGGGAGGTCACAACAACGAGCTCGCCAACTTCGACCAAGCTTGTCGGTAGATTTAGAGCGACAACGAGCACTTCCATTCGCCATTCGCTTCTAAAGCTTTCGCTTTGCCAAAAGAAAAATCACCAACGTCGCCCTACGTCCTCCATCAACTCCAAATCCAATCCACTCTCCCAGGTTAAGTGTACCACAATAATTATAATATATAACATATCTCTAAGTAACCTTTTATGCCCAGGTCCGCTCTGGATTCACCTAGGAAAGTGAAGGGAACTTGAGAAGTCGATCAGCTCGCTGCTATGATCTTGCCTTGTAAGTACAAGTGCAAAGAATCGCGAGGACACGCCAGGTTTCCGACATTTCCCTTCGATCCTACCGAGGCGCGAGTGTCGGGTACCGTGCAAGCCGCAAACCTCGAGGCTGATGTCCACAGGACTTGGCATTACTTCCTCAATCGCGGCGGCACCAGAGTTGTCGGCGTTGGGGTGGGACTGCTGCTGCAGGACCTGCTCAACGCCCTGTGAGGCTCAACGCTGAGGAAACTCTTGTCGGTGGTCGGTGGCGCTGAGATGACTTCTGGTTCCCCTGGACTAGGGCATCGGCCTTGGTTGCAGGTGGACAGGCTGGTCTTCGATAACGTTTGCAACGGTATCTGATAGATCCTGATCGGTTTCCAATCGCCATGGCTGTCTGCGGAAACGAGAGGGCGAAGGTTGCCTTGCTTTCAAAGACCAGTAGCGGTGGCAGTAGCCAGAGACTCGCTGAAGTTATGCTTTTGAACGTACTTTGCGGATTGGACCTAGACGACGAGGATTGCAAGGGGTTGGACACCGGTTCGTCCTTGTCCGCGGGCTTCGAGTCCAACCGAATTCTTTCACACTTGCCGGGCAGAAACTCTGGGGCCGTGGTGGCGAAGAAGATGTCCTGTTTCGAGGTGATCAGACTTAAGTTCGGCATGGCGATAGTGTGCACCAGGTTCCCGTTGATTATCAGTCGAATCTCCATGGTGTCGTTGGTGAAGGCAATCACGTAAGGGAAGGCACAAGCTGAAAGTACAAATTTCGCCTTGGAGGTGGCTGTTTCTCCCGAGGGAGGGTGAATGAGAAACGACAGGGCTGCCTCACCTATAGCCGCTGGCACAGAGTTCCAGTTGAAGTCGAACTCCGTTGGCGCGGTGCTCTCCTCCACGAGCTTTTGAAAGTGGCAGGTGTCTGCGGAGGACAAATGCACGTTGAAGAGGAGCGAAGAGTGGAAGAGACGATTCGGGAAAGCAAGAGAACTGTTACGTAACGTACTGTTGTAACAGAGCAACAGCTCCGGCTCTTCGTCTTCGCAGAGGTCCAAAGCCGCTACCAAGTGCGGCTTCGGCGTCCCTTCGACGTGGAGGGTCCGCGTGCTCCCCGTATGGGAAATCAGCTCGAAGTGGTGTCGAACGCCGCAGCAGAGGGTCCACTCGTTAATGGAGTCTATGTTCTCTATCATCGTCACCAGGGACGGTGATTCGCTTGCGTTGAACTCTTTCAGCAAGACGAAACCGTCCACGGTGTCCATGTCAGCCGCGGAGCACCACGCTGTCCAAGCCGCGCTGTGCTTCCATTGGAGAACGGTGAGACGCCGACCAACCACCACACACTGCGGGTAATTACGACAGCGATACAGGCTCTTTTGCGGCGGGAAGAAATTTCATGTCACTATTCTACCCTTTATTATGGGGAGGAGGGGCAACGCGAAGTCTATAGAGTTCAGGCCCGCGTCAATGGAACGCGTGACCCGAGCTCTAACAGGCGTCGTTAAGTTCAACAGGAAGGTACACCACTTTCAAGTGGCGGGACGTTTCGGAAAACGGCCCATCAAGTCGGCCAGTTCTTTCCAAGCGGTGGCTGTTGCCCAGAAAGTTGTGCTCAATCCTTCGACGAAATCAATTTAATCTTTCCACGCTTAGACTTCGAAGAGAGAGAATTTAAATAAAATGAAAGTATCACCTGGGTATTTTAATACCTAAGTCACTAGTTATGTCTGGGGTGGGTGGACATGGACTCTGTATTCGTCAGGGAGGGTTAGCGTTATCCTGGGACGCTCTTTGACGCAAAGGATTCATGGATCCACAGGCTGTTCTCGCAGTCAGTGATTAGAGAAATGAAGAAGTACCATTCGCAGATGAGAACCTCCAGGCATGGTGGTGGCGTACAAATGGCAGCCTCTGGATCGCGGTAATCTTCTCTCCTTTATGTGTGCCCGTCCTCTGACAGCCAAAGGACGTACGCGGACACGTCCCCGATTCATGACAGGCTTAAACTTCGCAGTGGCCCGGGTGAAATTGTCGTAGTCATTGTCCTCGCTCTCATCCGCGTCGTCGTCCACGTCCTCCTCGTCCCCGTTGTCCTCGCCGTCCTGATCGTCCTCGCGGTCGTTCAACACCTCCGCGGACCTGTTCGCCGTGTTATTTTCGAATTCCCTGAGACGAAACACGTAAACGTTACTTTCCTTGCCTTTGTCCCTGGCACGAAACAGTAAAATCCCGTGTTGCTCCACCACGGTCAGCTGCTTGATCTGCACGGACTCGTCGAAGATCAGCCTGTGGGACAGGCTGTCTGAAAAATAGTCGGTCGTGGAATTATTCGCACGAGGCAGGAGCTTGAGCTGGGTGAGTTTCAAACCAATGGGTTTCGAATGGAAGATTTCGAGGCGGGAAGTGAAGTAAATCGTTCCGGCAGTATCTATTTAATTTAAAGTGAGCTGTACCTACCTATTGATACTTTATGTTATATTAACTGAAAGTATAAGTCGGGAGCTGTTCAACTCGGCTGGAGGAGCTGCTGGGTAAAATTTACCACAGAGCCGCTAGTTGCGGAAAATATGAAGACTGTTTGAGTCTTTTGTTACAATTTTTTAAAGAACTTTAATGAAGATTTTAGGATATTTGATAATTTTTCTTTGATTCTTAAGACACTGTACTTTAACATAGAAATTACAAAGTTAAAAAAAATATTCTGAAACCGTGGTTTTTTACGTTTCAATTTTGGGTTTTTCTGACCCGGTAGCGACAACCCGTGTTAGAATATGGGGTGCGCCTCCTGCCGGGTTAAGGGCTTAAATAAGTACGTAAGTTTTAGAACAGGGGATTCTTTGGTATCGGCTATGTCAGGGGTGCGCAGGGAGCCGTTTTTAGGCGCCTAGCTGCGAGCAACCCGCCTGTCCCGTTGCTAAGGTTGGAACCGGTGAGGCGAACGAGCGTTTGGTATGACTTGAACCCAGTTATATGTATACACCACTGCTGTTCTCCTCACCGATTCTAACCTTAGCAACGGGACAGGCGGGTTGCTCGCAGCTGGCGCTAAGAGCGGCTCCCTGCGCACCCCTGGGCTATACACTAATACAAATATACTAAGTGAAGCTCATTGCCAGTATTGTGTGTAAAGATTCTTATTCAAGATGGCTAATTTTTTGTATTTCAATGGAGAAACTAGTGAAGATTTGAGAATAGAAGGGAGAAAATTCCAAAAAATTGTGTATACAAATGTAGGCATATCGTAAGTCGGCCATCAGTAATTGAAAAAGTGGTAATCGTAGATCAGGATTAATTGAGAAATTCATTCTGGAAGTAACAAAGTGGAGTGTACTATGTCCTTCCGTTTTCAAAAGGATAAGAAAGATCCGTAAAGGTAAAGGTGACATTCCACGCGAAATCGGACACTTTTTGGAGTAACATTTCGGATGTGGCTGAAATTTGAATATGTTGTAGTCTTTAGGGATATATAAACATATCTCGAAGGATTTTTGACGATTTTGAAAAATGTCGATTTTACAGTTGTTTGAAGGTAAGTGCTAACTTTTTTTCAATAAATTATAACTATGGAAGTAGTAAACGTATGGAGATGAGGTTTACGGCGATTTGTAGAGAAGAGATTGAAGTTTTAAGAAAAAATTATTTCAGTTTCAGAAAAAATTTTTTTTAACCATTTTTGTGCAATTATTTTAAACAAATGCAGTTTTTTAACAACGGGCGCGATTTTAAATCTGAAAAAAAAATACAGAATATAGTTTTATCCTTCTCCTTCATGGTCTAATTGTCAAAAAGATGGGCATTTTAAAATTGGCCTTGTAAAAATTGTCGAAAATTGACGCTGCGTCGCCCAGCACCGCGGTACTCGCAGCGGCTAAGCGGCTATACTTGGATATTCTTATACAGGATTCTCGAAATTGATAAGTATTTGAAAAAAAACTGAAGCAGGAAAACTCTTACTGTTTTTTATATCCAACATAGTACGGTATCTCAATTTTTGGTGTTCGCAATATTTTCCTTGAAACGAGGGTGACCTTTTCTTTTTTTAAATGGAATGCTATATATTTGATTATCCAATATGAAGACAAATTCAACCATATGGTACACTATGACCTTCAAGGCCACACAAGGTTAGGAATGAAAGAAAGAAACTCAATCTACTAGATAGATAGTTCAATATATTTATTTCATTCCTAACCTTGTGTGCCAATTTTAAAATACCCATATTTTTGACAATTAGACCATGAAGGGGAAGGATAGAACTATATTCTGTATTTTTTCAGATTTTTAAAATCCCGCCCGTTGTTAAAAAACTGCATTTGTTTAAAATAATTGCACAAAAATGGTTAAAAAAATTTGTTTCTGAAAATGAAATAATTTTTTCTTAAAACTTCAATGTCTTTTCTTCAAATCGCCGTAAACCTCATCTCCATCCGTTTACTACCTCCATAGTTATAATTTATTGAAAAAAAGTTAGCACTTACCTTCAAACAGCTGTAAAATCGACATTTTTCAAAATCGTCAAAAATCCTTCGAGATATGTTTATATATCCCCAAAGACTACAACATATTGAAATTTCAGCCACATCCGAAATGTTACTCCAAAAAGTGTCCGACTTCGCGTGGAATGACCCAAAGGTGAGAAAGGAGAAGGGATTAGAATTTCGAAAAGTGACAAAATAAAAACTCCAAGTTTACCAGATTTCTATCAAGGAACCAGCTATCATAAATTTATCTGGCTACAAATATTTGAAGCAATTTCAAAGAAATTAATGTATGTTAATCTAATATACTGAATTCGTTTCTAATATTAATACACATATGTGCTTCAAAGTCGAATGGACTGGAAAATTGTTGTAATTAGAATGTTTTCTAACCTTCTATCAGAAAAGTCCCATTTTCAGTAGCAATGATCAGCTTATTCTCCAACCAAACATCCCCGCAGACCACTTCGTGGGGGAAGTCCGGATATATGCACCTGGGTTCCCATGGTCTAGGCTTCAAGGGGCCAGCAGTAGCCAAAGAAGTCGGTGCTAGACCTCGAACGATGGATTCCAGCTTTAGGGCCTGGCCGACGCGAACCATCTCTACTGCACGCGTTTCCTCGCGACGTCGACCTGGAGCCTCCACCACATCCGACAGTGCTCGTCGGTTTAACATGCTCTGCGAAAATTTCATTGCATTTCTTTTTCACGGAGGGAGAGGGACGGAGAACATTACTGCCACGACTAAATGTATGTTTCTTTTTATAAATCTCCTTTTACCGGGGCACTGAAATTCATATATATATATTCTTTTTTAAATTTTCTGATACCGAGGCAATGGGATCCATATATTTTTTTTCTTCCAACCGAGGCAATGGAATTAATATATTTTTTTTTCTACATTTCCTATTACCAAGACAATGGGACTCGCATAGGTGGGCACATTCTTTTCTTTTTTAAATTTTCTGTTACCGAGGCAATGGAATTCATATATTTTCTTTCTAAATCTCCTTTTACTCAGGCAATGGAATTCATATATTTTTGTTCCTAAATTTTCTGTTATCGAGGCTATGAGGAGATTGATATATTTCTTTTTCTTCTGCATCCTGTATCATTGAAAACAGTATTGTATTTGTGTTTTTTGTTTTCCTGTTAAACAGGATGGCGTTTCAAAGCCTATCGCTTTATCTTAAATGTAGCTGATTTAAATCTAATACTTTTAAATTATATTTTATATTTATTAGTTTTGATTTTATTTATAATATATATATATATATATATTATAAATAAATAAATAAATATATATATATATTATTTGAAATAAAATCAAAACTAATAAAAATAAAATATAATTTAAAAGTATTAGATTTAAATCAGTTACACTCACAGTTTATTTAAAACAGAATTAAATTTTTTATTTTATAGCTAATATTAAATTTACAAAAAAATCATTTTATATTTTTAAAATTTTTTTAGGAATTGTAATTAAAATAGAATTTGATGTGGCAACTAATTTTATAATAATTTGTTAATATGAATTATATGTGCCATGTTAGATGCATTGAAATGTTACATGCATTGTGGCTTATTTTATAATAACATTTCTTCAGCATCAACCGGTAAGGGCTTAGCTCAGAAGAGCCACAAGAAGGAAATAATACAATTTTTCGTAAAGCACGAGCTAAACATAGCAGAATGTGCAACAGGCAAATGAGTAACAAAGATATTTTACATTATCTCTGGATCTCATCAGATCCCTTAATTAGCTCTCTCGGACTGAAAGAAGATAAAAAAGTTAAGCCCTTAACGGTTGATGCTGAAGAAATGTTATTATAAAATAAGCCACAATGCATGTAACATTTCAGTGCATCTAACATGGCACATATAATTCATATTAACAAATTATTGTAAAATTAGTTGCCACATCAAATTCTATTTTAATTACAATTCCTAAAAAAAATTAAAATAAAATAAAAAAGAATATAAATAAATAAACTGTAAGTGTAGCTGATTTAAATCTAATACTTTTAAATTATATTTTATTTTTATTAGTTTTGATTTTATTTCTAATATATATATATATATAAAAAAGAATATAAATATATATATATATTAGAAATAAAATCAAAACTAATAAAAATAAAATATAATTTAAAAGTATTAGATTTAAATCAGCTACACTTACAGTTTATTTAAACATAAATTTCGTAAATTTGAATTAAATTATTTATTTTATAGCTAATATTAAATTTACAAAAATTCATTATTCATTTTTAATATCCTCAATTTCCAAAGTTTTTATGTCATGTTATGCTAAATAATATTTTTTATAGATTATACTAAAGAATGCAGGATTTACTTGCACCCCTCCGTTATTGCTGAGCCCTTTACGAGTATTTAAAAAAAAAATTATTGAAATCGGCCAAGATTTGCGCTGTCTACCGATTTTTGTCCAAAATCGCACACTGTGCGGCGCACCTGGAAAAGGTGTTGTCACCCATCTCTTACCCCAGTACCCCCGCCCCGTGACTGCTTAACTTTGATAATCTAACCGGAACCGGTGTCTCCATCACGACAACGGCCGCTGGTATTGAAAGCAGTAAAGTAGTACAGTTGGAAGTGAACCAGAATCTATTGGTAGGTACTACTGTCACGAAAATGCATTGCAAAACTGTAAAGCTACAAGTAGGTATCAGTAGTGCTCTGAAATCGCCAAGTGTGCATTCCTTTCTCTTGCTCACTCTGGATTCGATTGCCTCGTTAAATGGTTCGGCATAAAACAGAGTCAATTGCCGAAAAGTTCCCAACCCCGGTTATGTGCTCGCGTCCGGTCCCGACGCGCGGGCAATTAACCGGGCAGCGCTGTGTTCCGAAGTACCCTGTAGGGTAAGCAGGCCAGTAGCTGGACAGGCCCAGCAGATGGACGAATCGTTAGTTAATCGTTAATATTGAAAGAACTAGAGTTTTAATCTATATTATTGCTTTTTTATTTTGTAGAAAAAACGTTTGTTTCTTTATAAAACATTAACATATTTATCTAAAATAAAATTTTGTATGCGAAAAAAATGTATTTGCATGTATGATTTTACGCCACCATGCGCGAGTCACTTCATGTCTGAAACGTCTAGCCACATTAGGCTAGAGATAACCTCACTTTATTTGCGGCCTGGGCCTATAATCTGTGGCACCGTTTTCTGCCAATGAAGACTCCATACGTTTTTAGTTTTGATGAAATAAACTATATTTTAACTAAAAATAACTTAATCTAGGTACCTACTATATCTAATAAGTCTTTTATTCGTCTAGCCAGACACCCGTCCATCTATTTTGAACTGTCCATCTGCTAGCCCTATCGTCCATCTACTGGTGACACGGGCAATGGGTAGAATTTTCATCATTTTATCCTTAAATACATTAATTTTTTACTTGCAGTTATTTTTTTCTTTAAATTTGTACATTTTTACGTGCAAAGCTTTTGATTTTTTTTTAATACAACAGATATTTCTAAGGAACACCTTGATGTAAACTTCGGAATCAGCTAAACTGTCCATCTACTGGTCTGCTTACCCTACAGTGTACACCATACAGGGGCGACTTGGCGGTGGAAATACTTACGTTGCTTTTATTTTCCTGCGTGTGCTCCTGATACATGTCCCGAAGAAGAGCGTCCAGCGTCCTCTCTCTTTTGCGCGAAAACGTTGGAGTGTTGAACGTTGCCTTCTCGCCGTTTATTAGTTTCACCAGCAGGAACTCGCGCAGCGTATATGGATCCTCAAAAACAGGCGGGCAGGGCAGGCTGGGTCCGAACAGCGGCACACTTTCGTCGCAGTAGATTGCTACGCGCCACCCTCTGTTGTTGTCTTCGGCCGACACCACCGCGAATACATCTGTGTCGCGATGCAGAGGGCAAATTTAATTTTTTATTAATCACAGGACAGGTTTCGCGTTTCACACTCGGTCGAATATAAAACTTAACTCTGGATTAGTGTCGGCATAGAACTTCTTACAGGTCTTACGGTAAAACAGAAGTATTTGATGAAAGGATTGAATCGAGAAGCCTCATCAAGGTACCTACGTGATTCTAGCACGGAGAATTCTAGTTTTGTTTAACTCCTCGGCTGATTATGTGAGTGGTCAGGATTGAGCGGTGTTTCGAGAAAGTAGTGATGGGTTCGAACGTCTCGGAGGTATTTTTGTTTGAACAAATACTTCGTTTCAATGATACGAATTTTGATTATTTAATTCGTGGATGGTAGATCTTTTGTAGGTTTTAGAATCTTCGTTTCTTTTTAAAGTGGTATTAATAAGTAATAAGTAATATTAGTAGCTTGATACCCCAGAGGATGGGATGAATCCAAATTAGCCCTGTCACCGCCAGGTTCAACGATCGATATTGGTAGAAGAATATTGAACTTACGTGTAAATTGGCTCCTAATGCAATTCGGATTGAAAGTGTCTATGGCATCGGGGTCGTCCGTGTAAACGATGTTAACGATGTCGTTGCCAATGTGACGCTTTCTCTCCAGCTGTTGCGGATTGTCCTTTGAATAGGGAAGCATCGTGCTCACGTGGTACATGACTTCGTGTCCCGCGTAAACTGTATAGTAACTTTCCTTTCCAGTCATGTCCCCTAGAAAATTTTTAATTTTAACTTCGCAAGTTGCAAATGTGTCGGGATCATTCCACGCCAAATTTTTGTGAAAATGAAATACGACATCGCTGCCGCGAAAGTAAAGGGCGTTTATGTCATCGCTTTGATGGTTTCGAAATTGCTAAAAAAATAAAACCTATCAAATTTGGCAAATTTCGCTCATTTTAATCAGAAAGGATTGGCCTTCCTGAAAAAAAATTGGGGTGGAATGACCTGTAGGCAATTTTTGTGTTCTGAAGAATAGATTCTATCTACTTTTTTTTCTACCTGTTTTAATTGTGTAATTTTGGAACTGTAGGTATATTATAAATTATAAAATAGGGGAGAGTAGCCTATATTGGACCGGCTCCTTAATTGGACCATTCGTGTATCTCGATAAACAAATATATTTGCAGTGGTTCTTTCGGCTACACTGATTTAGGAAGTCGAGATGAAACATGCGAGAGCAGCGAGACGGTTATTCATTTGTTTGTCGTTGAGCGTCGTCGAAATCATTATTTTTCGTGCTATTTCAAGTGGATTTCTTTCTACATCTTGTAAGTACCATAATTTTAAATGATACTAGTTTAAAGTGTGCTGTCTTAGCTACAAATTCATGTCCGTACTTTCCCATATTCGTATAAGTATAACAATAAAAACATATCTTTTTGATATAACCTGCAAGTTGCCTAACATTGGACCACCACTATACTCCCTCTCATTTAAGAAGGAACCTGGCGACCGACGAGTTTAGACCGGTTCTGCGCAGGTTGACGCTCATTGGTGCCGGGAGAAGCCGCTATTGGCTGTACCCCCACCAACGCTCTTTTGGAGCCAATGAGCTCATTCTACATGCGCGAAACGGGTTTCTTCTTAAATGACAGGGAGTATAGTTGCTTAAATTGGACCGGTCCATTTTAGGATACCATCTACGTTATGGTAGCGAATAGTTAAAAGCATACTAAGAAGTTTTTTTTAAGTTTTTTTCCATTTTAAAAATATTTAAAATGACGACAAGGCAAAAGTACGGGAAATGGAATGAAGATGAACTACAAAAGGCCATTATAGCTTACAAAAACGGTGACTATGGTTTAAATGAGTGTAGTAGTGTGTATGAAGAGTCAAAAGCCACACTGGCAAAAAGATTAATGTTAGAGATAAAAGCTGGTATTGCTTGCTATGTAGCAAAAACAGTGAAGAAGACATGATACGATGTCTTCAGTGTCGCACCTGGGTTCATACACGTTGTGCAAATGTGAAACCCACCAAAACAGCGTACTATTGCACCACGTGCACCGTAAGATACTTGTTTCTTCCTGTTTCTATTTTTATTCAATGCCCTGACCAGTGTTTTTTTAGATTGTATATATAAATTCATTGATTTTTAGGAGCGGTCCAACATAGGAAACCGGTGGTCCAACTTACGAAACCGGTTGCCTGAAATGGACCGAAGTCATTAGTTTAATTTTTTTGATATATTATTTTAATCAATTATTTTATTAATACACTAAATACATGATGAAATCTACATGAAATGTAGATCATTTTCCCGTTTCTGTTTGCTTCCTGCAATGTGTTACGCCCGTGTAGGAGGGAAAAATAAAAAAGTGGTCCAAAATAGGCAACCTTCCCCTACATTTTAACGGCACATATGCGATACCTTTAACGTCCAGACCACCTCGATACTTGTCCCAGTTCTGTAGTCGTATTCTCTCGCCCAGCATCTCGAGGAACTTTTCAAAACCCGGACTACCTTTCTCTGCAAACAAGCCACTATGTAGGGAATTCCTATTTCATCATCATTCAAACTCCTCCCTTCAGGCAGATTCCAGACCACGGACAAACATTTAAAATCTTAACATCCACTTCGATGCAAACTGATATCCTACCATGGTCTCACATGGTAGCTTCCGTTCATATTTTACTGTTTTCGATTAAAATTTAACGAATTAAACAAAATCAACGTGTAATTCCTTCGCGACGTAGAATAGTCAAGGTATTTTTGTTATTTTCAGCAACGCCGTTTGCAAAATGTAATCGACAGATTTTCAGATGTAGGTAATAATTTGCTTTTGCTGCAAGCAAGAATTTCTGCTGGTAAAACAAGCTACAAACTCGAGCAATTATTCCTCTGTCTGGCGAAAGTAAACATCAATGTGGTTTCCTATCGTTAATGATTAAACTTTTAGTTAAATTACCATTAGACAGCATCTCGTCGTCGGTGATTTGTCCTCTTTCCGCGTATATCACACCGAATTTGAAATTCACCGATCCCTCTTGTTCCTCTAGAAGAAGAAGGTCCTGCAACACGAAATCCATTATGAAACTGATGATTTTCCCGTGTTTGACGGACTCAGTTTCATACCCATCACTGTTTCAACATGTTCCATATATTCTATAGTACTTATTTATTATTTATACAAAGTTTACCACAATATGGATTCATCTAAAAAAAAAATTATTTGCGTGTCTATGTGTACACCCTGATTGGGCTGAATTTTGGACCGTACACAGAGTTGGGCATTATTCGACTAAATTTTTCTTCGACTAACCATCGAATCAAAATTTCAAATAAAGTGAAATTATTCGAGAATAACGAATAATTTTTTAGTCGACTAAATCTGTATTCGACTGAATTTTTAGTCGTTATTCGTTATTCGAAAGACCGCCGTGGCGACTAAGCTTCACGAATAAAGGTTGGTTTATAAAGCCACCGAGCCGGGCCGTCCGTGCCGCGCTGAGCCTCTATGGTAAGCTTATGGAGGCGAGGAGCCGCCGAGTTCCCATCGAGCTCGGTGGGAACTCGGCGGCTCCTCGTTGCCCGCTGGGCCCGGGCTCGGTGGGAACTCGGCGGCTCCTCGTTGCCCGCTGGGCCCGGGCTCGGTGGGAACTCGGCGGCTCCTCGTTGCCCGTTAGGCCGGGGCTCGGTGGCCGCGCTCGTTGAGACGACGGGCCGGACGGGCCGAGTCCGTGCCCTGTCGAAGTGCAACGTTGCTGGGTTTTGTGCTCTCAACACGTAGGGTAAATCCCGGAGACGCGGTCGACCTAATATAAAATGGCTATTAAAACTAATATAGATATCTAGATATACAGATATATAGATATACAGATATACAGATATACAGATATACAGATATACACATATATAGACATCTATATTAGTTTTAATAGCTATTTTATATTAGGTCGACCGCGGCTTCGGGATTTACCCTACGTGTTGGGAGCATAAAATCCAGCAACGTTGCACTTCGACAGGGCACGGACTCGGCCGGCCCGTCGTCTCAACGAGCGCGGCCACCGAGCCCGGACCCAGCGGGCAACGAGGAGCCGCCGAGTTCCCTCCGAGCTCGGCGGCTCCTCGCCTCCATAAGCTTACCATAGAGGCTCGGCACGACACGGACGGCCCGGCTCGGTGGATGTATAAACCGACCTTAAACCGACCTTAAGCCGCTTCGGCTCGAGTAGGTACACTCGAAAAGTGTTCCCTTTTCCTCATGATATCCCCCTTGGCCCGGCCGGAGGCCGAGGGTCTCAGGTCCTGAGCCGGAGCAGCTCGGGTTTTGACCCCCGCTTATTCGTGTCGCTTAGTCGCCACGGCGGTCCTTTGAATAACGAATAACAACTAAAAATTTAGTCGAATACAAAGGGTGTAGGCGGATAAGCATAGTAAAAAGTGCCCCCAAACCAAATTCAACTTTGTTTGCGGCAATCGGTAGGTTCCTCTAAGAAAAGTATTTCTGCCAAGTTTCAACCCGATACCCCTACTACTAGGGTAGTTACAGGGTGAAGCGTAATTTATAGATTAAGCTCCATTACTTTTGTTCTATTGAATAGAAACTTATACAAAAAATCAGAGGCCTTCTGCCCATTGATACACGTGTCTGTGAATTTTTTCAGAATTTTCGGTGGCAAAACTGAATTTTAAAAAATTCAAAAATATTAAAAATCCCGATTTCAAAGTAAAAATTTCAAATTACAACATTTACATTTTTACAGTTCTGGCGTCTTTCTATGGTCATTAATGTCTAATTTTTTCAGATTTTTCGAAAGGGTGGAACGCAGTCGCAAAAATCAAAAACTGATATTTCTTACATCCCCGTACGCAAAGTTGTGGCATACTCGTACGACGAATATATCTTTTTCATTAAACGGGTGTTATATGCAATTCTAAATACTTTCGCATGTTTTAAATGCGTCAATGCAATTAATCTGATAACATTTTACCGTTGATAAGGCTGAAGTTTTACCTAATTGCGTGTATAAGTGATGTCAGCACATAATAAGTGTCACCTCGATCGTTCTTAAATAATATCATATAATAGGTTTTCATTATCAGATACTACTGCATTCATTAAATAAGTTACTGAATTCTAGTCGATGAGTTTTACCTTTAATAATTTCGATTTGCAGCGCAAGTAACGCGATATTTGTAGTTTAATCTTCGTCGCCATCATCATTTATTACAGGATTCATCTGTTCGGTACTAAATATTTTGCTAAGTATCTCTACGGGCCTTATAATTTGTGCAAGCTACCGAGCATGCGATAAATAATATATTATCGCTGCTACATGCGAATAACATCCAATACTACGGCTCCCATTTGCACACTCACAGAAATGACGCTTGATTCCAGAGCAAGAACGGTCGTGGTGAGACTTATTACATCACTTCTACAAGCAATTAGGTAAAACTTCACCCTTATCAACGGTAAAATGCTATCAGATTAATTATTGCATTGACTCATTTAAAACATGTGAAAGTATTTAGAATTGCATATAACACCCGTTTAATGAAAAAAAAAAAATATATTGGTCGTACGAGTATGCCACAACTTTGCGTACGGGGAGGTAAGAAATATCAGTTTTCGATTTTTGCGACTGCGTTCCACCCTTTCGAAAAATCTGAAAAAATTAGACATTAATGACCATACAAAGACGCCAAAACTGTAAAAATATAGATGTTGTAATTTGAAATTTTTACTTTGAAATCGGGATTTTTAATATTTTTGAATTTTTTAAAATTCAGTTTTGCCACCGAAAATTCTGAAAAAATTCACAGACACGTGTATCAATGGGCAGAAGGCCTCTGATTTTTTGTATAAGTTTCTATTCAATAGAACAAAAGTGATGGAGCTTAAACTGTAAATTACGTTTCACCCTGTAACTACCCTAGTAGTAGGGGTATCAGGTTGAAACTTGGCAGAAATAGTTTTCTTAGGGGAACCTATCGATTGCCGCAAACAAAGTTGAATTTGATTTGGGGGCACCTTTCACTATGCTTATCCGGCTACACCCTTTGTATTCGACTAAATTTTTATTCATTATTCTCGAATAACTTCACTTTATTCGAAATTTTTATTCAGTTCAATCGAATAAAAATGTAGTCGAATAAAAATTTATTCGACTAATGCCCTGACTCTGACCGTACACCATCATCTTCTTCATCCAAATTACGAATATCACAAACAACTTTGCACATAAATTTTATACACTCTATACTTTTAGAAAATGAAAAAAAAAACACATTGTAGGTACCTAATATACATATACGTATATAAGTACTCTGCACACTTCATACTTGCAAGAAATGCCGAAATTGCAACAACAAAAAATAAGACTTTCTTGAACCCAATAAAATAGAGAGACTATTATTTAAACAATCGACTCACTTTCTGAATTTCTGGTGAGAAAACCTCGCGCGGCGCTTTTTCGAGTTTCTCTAGTCCGAAGAAGTTGCTGGAAAGTTTAAGAAAAATGTTTTGAAGAACCGGTGGGAAATTGTTGCCACGGAGGCTAGCCACTTGGAATCGATGAAGAAAGGAAGGGGTAATAAAATATTCACCTCAGGATTTGTCTGATCGTCAGCGTTTTGTTGGCGGAGTACGGCAGCGATATTTTCTGGGCTCCCTATAGTTTTGCGGCACATTATTTGCCAACGATTCGTGGAATTTTTATTTCTAATGTGAAGGGTGCTTCGGGAATGACTACTCACCGTTTTTCTCCACAGAATCACCCTGTAATGCGGTACACTTTGATCGCTGTTCTCGCTCGTCACAACGGAGAGAAACAAGGGGTTCCTTTCTTGGTCCGCGGCGACGTAATTCTGATGCACTGCTGGCAAAGACGTTTCACGTTGCGAATATAAAATTCAGAGAGCTTAGTGGCAGGAGAGAATATCTATAAACCTGCGCCTCTCGATTTCAGGTAACAATAACTTTTTATTTAACTGCGTGGAATCGCTGAGATCTACCCGCGTTCAGTGACCTCAGTGTCGGTGATAAAAAAATCATGGTTTCCCTGTTTTGGAACGAAGCAGTTCGCACTTACACGTGCCAGTTGCTGACACTGAAACGAAGGGAGCATTGACACTGACGGCACTGAACCGTCACGGAACTGATGTGCCCGCGTGGACATAGACCTTTAAAACTTCGAATGGGACAAGGTTTTGAATAGTACTCCTTCAAATCGGTCAGGCCTTCTGAGCGATCACTTCTGTCGAGAAAGTTTTGCTTAAGGGAACACCACTGTGATGGCCGGAAAAGTAAGCCATTCTTAAGAATTTTTTCAGGAGTAATTTAGTTTTCATAGAAAATGTTTATTACCTACCTTTAGTACGCTGTCTTAAGGGGTTATGCCTAGTCAGGCGGTCGAAAAGAGGCGAATATTTGTGAATTTTTTTTGAAGAAGCGGAAGCGTATAATTTTACAAAACTTTTTGCGTTTTAAAGAGCAACATTTAAAGAACATTTGGTAATTTTTTCGTAGAAAAATATTTACGTTTATAATAAAATAACATGCGACATCCAAGAAGCATTTTTAAAAATTTGGTTTTGCGGTGAGCATTGCCATTCGGAACTAGATTATCTAAAATCAAAAAACCAAAAAGATTTCCTTAGTATATTAATGTATCCTCAGGTTGACGGAGAGAATTTTCCGAAATATTAAGTTAAAACAACATGGCAGCTATTTAAAGTTGAAATCCTGATTTTTTCGCGTGATTTTTGCAGGAAAAAATCAGGATTTCAACTTTAAATAGCCGCCATTTTGTTTTAACTTAATATTTCGGAAAATTCTCTCCGTCAACATGAGGATACATTAATATACTAACGAAATCTTTTTTGTTTTTTGATTTTAGATAATCTAGTTCCGAATGGCAGTGCTCATCGCAAAACCAAATTTTTAAAAATGCTTCTTGGATGTCGCTTGTTATTTTATTATAAACTTAAATATTTTTCTACGAAAAAATTGTCAAATATTCTTTAAATATTGCTCTTTAAAACGCAAAAAGTTTTGTAAAATTATACGCTTCCGCTTCTTCAAAAAAAATCACAAATATTCGCCTCTTTTCGGCCGCCTGACTCGGTATAACCCCTTAAGAGAATATACAAAAAAAAAAAAAAAATAGAAAAACATCCTTAAATTTTAATGTATTAATTAATCTAGAGACACGGTAGCGTCTCGACGCCAAGTACAGGAAAGAAAGTACCGCTGTCATTTACTCGTCGCACGGCAATTCCAACCTAACCTGAAACTTATTTCATTAATATCTCATTACGCCTGGAATATTTCCTAAATTTAAAGGCATTTTTTTTATGTAAACCGCATATAAGCTTTCGAATAAGACCAATTTCAATAAAATCGGTCCGCGCATAACGGAAATATCGTAATATCGTCTCATGGATTTGTCAAAAACGGTCCGAAAAAATTGTTCTTTTCCTTCGCCTTCATCAAGAAATTTTTCATCAAACATAATACGTATACGCGTTACACGCACACCTTCAGCCAAAACGGAACTAACACACGTTTCGTTCGTCAATCGCTATCTTCACTATGCAATCTACTCCAAATTTTCACAGCTTACCGTCAAGTTATAACCAAGTTATAAACGTGTTTTTACAAATATATACATAAATGAATTTCTTTTTAATTTAAATGATAAAAAACAATTTAAACCAATTCCACCAATCCAATTGTCTTGAAGCTTTGCAAGCGTGCGTAGTTTGGATGACAATACAATATATTTTTTTAAAAAAAAACCCGAGAGGAGGAAAAAATTATCCAGTCATCAATTAATAATATAATAATAATTTATAATATTGAAAATTATCTGAAGTCATTCTCTATGCAAATTATCGTTGTAAAAAGAAGTGAGATCTCCATAAAAAAATTCAGAAAAGTAAAAAAATTACGCCAAGTACATGAAATCAAATAAATCACAAAAAATAGAAAATAATAATAATTATAAAATAAAAAAAGATGTGAAATCAAAATGAGCTGCACGTGCATAAAGGTAATAATAAATACAAATAAATATTTTAATACGAATAAACATGTATATGTATATGTTTATGAATTTTAGATTGTAAGGGAGTTATTGTAAATTATTAATACGAGGACAATTAACATTTTTTCTGTTTCGCAGGGCCAAGTATTTTGAATAAAATGTTTATTCGTATTAAAATATTTATTTGTATTTATCATTACCTTTATGTACGTGCAGCTCATTTTGATTTCACATCTTTTTTATTTTATAATTATTATTATCTTCTATTTTTTGTGATTTATTTGATTTCATGTACTTAGCGTAATTTGTTTACTTTTCTCAAGTTTCTTATGGAGATCTTCTAGACACCCCCACGCGAGCTGGTCAAAGGTGTAACTATGGAACAGCAGGTCGGAAATCAAATTTCTTTTTTTTTTTGTATAAACTGTATGAGTGCAGTTTCCATAGTACGTTCCGATTTCTTAAACAAATTATTTTTGTAAAAATGATGCGCTTTAGAAGAAAAGTTTCGAAAATCCGCGAATACGATGACAGTTTTTTGAGCGTATTTCAAAAAAAATGTTTTCAATCAAAGAATCTGTATGTACAACGGAAACTACACTCATATAGTTTATAACAAAAAAATGAAATTTGATTTCGGACCTGCTGTTCCATAGTTACACCTTCGACCATCTCGCGTGGGGGGGGGGGGGGGGGGTCTAGAAGATTAATTAATATATTAAAATTTATGGATGTTTTTCCATTTATTTATTTTTGTATAGTCTCTTAAGACAGCGTACTAAAAGTAGGTAATATTTTTTTTTATGAAAACAGTGAATTATTCCTGAAAAAAATTCTTAAAACTTTCTTACTTTTCCGGCCGTCACAGTGGTGTTCCCCCTTAACTCGCCCCGAACAAAAATTCCTGGCCACTGCCTTTGCGAAGCGATTAAATCAACGTTGCAATCCCAGTTTCATTAAATTATCTACCGCTGGCGGGATTCTTGATCGATCGGATTAAAAGAACAACTGGTTGTGAGATTAAAATTATTCTACTTTAAGGAGTGAAGCTGTCAGGAGGCCGAAAAGAGGGTGGGCCCTGGAAATTTTTTACTCAAAAGCTATAACACATTTCTCAAAAAATCTTTTTTCCTTTTAAGGATTGCATCTAGTACTGTGCATCCCAATTTTTTTATTTAAAAATGTTTACCAATAACCAAGTTATTGTCCATCACTCGAAGGTTCTCTATTAAAAAAGGCTTCTGATATATGAAATAAAAAATTCAAAAGAATTTACTTATTATATTATATTATCTAGTATTCGAACGAAGGATTTTTTTTTTCGATGCTTAGTTTTCTGTTAATTGACGAAAATCAGGCAAGATTTGTGATAAAAATTGAAACTTTTACTTTAAACATCAGCCATTTTTTCCCAAATCAATATTTCGAAAAAACCTTCTTTCAAATACTAGATAATATAATATAATAAGTAAATTCTTTTGAATTTTTTATTTCAGATGATCGACTTTCGAGCAGCAGTGGTCACCGTAGAAGCCTTTTTTTTAGAGAACCTTCAAGTGATGGACAATAACTTAGTTATTGATAAATATTTTTAAATAAAAAAATTACGATGCACGGCACTAGATGCAATCCTTAAAAGGAAAAAAGATTTTTTCAGAAATGTGTTATAGCTTTTGAGTAAAAAATTTCCAAAGACCACCCTTTGTCTCGGCCTCCTGACTGAGCATGACCCCTTAATCTCCGATTAGCATTCTGCATAAGTATGTATCTATGCTCGATCGATAGGCGCATAATTTTCAGCACAAAGACTTAAAATTGGGAAGAAACACTAATCTGACTAATCTATTAAAAAATAGCAACGTAACGAAATGAACTGAAGAAAACAAAGACAATGACAATATTCGACAGTGAGCATAACAAAAATAATGGAAATATTTGGCAACGAAAGTAATGGCAACATTTGGCAATGGAGATAATAATAATGACAATGATATGTCGGGTGTAAAAGTCAAGAGGGTGGGGTGCATTTTTTAAAAATATATATATACACACATAGATAATCGGAACGAGAGATATCGAATAGCAGTTGACTCATCGTTCCTCTTATCTAATGCACTACTTATCGGAAATCCTTAAAAAACACCTGGGGATGCACTCTACTCACGTTTCCCGAGAAAGTACTTGAAGTACCAGCGCGTTTGATACTCGGGATTCTCCAATATCGGCGTGCTGGGCGAGCCGAACATCTGCACACGTTGAAAATCCGTTCCACCGAAGTGATTTAACTTTATTAACAATGAAACGGGGGGGGGAGGGCGGAGCGGTGGAGGGGAGGGGGGGGGGCGGTGTGGTGGTGCGGCGAGGGAGGGAGAGAAGTAGGTGGAAGATAAAATTTTGTTCTTGGAATATTTCGTTAACAAGAGCAACTTTGTAAACGCTATTAGGTACCCGTTCCTTTCAATCTTAACAACGAATCCTACATTACCTTAACATTTTCCGTTACTTATCTCACCGAGGACAGCATTGTGTTAAAAAATTTGCATTACACGATGTGTAACCTTGGCAAATCGATTCCTCGTAAAGAATGAACCGAAATTATAAAACGAATCCTTTTCGTACGGGGCTTTCTCATGGTTTCCGAGGAAATTGATTACAAAGATCGGCGACAGATGGAGGAAAGGTCGGGGAGGGGGAGGTGGCTACTCGCTGAGCTTTAGCAGCCAATCGATTTTGTTCGGACTATAGCCATCTTGAGACCCGATTTTCTCACGAACTAGGCGTCCTACGAGAAAAATATATTCCACAATTTCGACTTATCTTTGCACAAGGAATCGAGCGCAATGATCGCAAGAAACGCGCACAATCCAGAAACAAACTTTCCCAGGGCAGAATGGCTGGCTTTTATTGTAGCAGAATGGTAAACCGAAGATTCTAGAGGAAAGATCGATTAGAATCGGTGCGGAGATTCAGGGAAAGTGGGAGGCACGCAGAGATAGAGAGAGACCGTGATTACACGTTTCTTACTTCCTCTTTCTCGCCGGGGGAATCGCCGTTCTCGACTCGAAATCTTCTCCCGTTGTCGGAGCCGTCCTGCTCGATCTGTGGTAACTGAAAGACGAATTCGAGCAGCGGCATTAGCAACCGTGGCGAATCTCACTGTGTCGAGAGACCGCGCTCTCGAGTTTCGCGCGGAAAGCCGGAAAAACGAGCGCGGTTTCGCAACCCCCTTCCGCCACACTCTTCAGCAATTAACTGTTATTGTGCCTTGCCCCTCTTTCCTCTCGCGTGCGCCACATTCACGGAGTCCCTACGTTTTTTTGCAAACGGAAGCGTCTGCAAGCTAAGTAAGTAGTTTTGTGGATTTCGAAGCACTCTCGTCGACATCGACCACCGTTCCCATACAGCACACTTCGTGGCGGCAACGTTGCAGGATGGTTGCAGTAACCTTGCAGTGTTGCACGGTTGCAGCGCAATGTGGATGTAACGTTGCTGCGACGTTGCCGTGCAACATTGCACGGGGCGGACATAGAATTATTGCCACATAGTTGCATCAATGTTGCGGCGCAATATTGCGCGGCAACGTTCCCACAATATTTCTGCAACGTTACGGCAACGTTTGGTAACGTTTCCACAATGTTACAGCAACGTTTCCACAATGTTACAGCAACGTTTCCACAATGTTACAGCAACGTTTCCACAATGTTACACCAACGTTTCCACAATGTTACAGCAACGTTTCCATAATGTTACAGCAACGTTTCCACAATGTTACAGCAACGTTTCCGCAATGTTACAGCAACGTTTCCACAATGTTACAGCAACGTTTCCACAATGTTACAGCAACGTTTCCACAATGTTACAGCAACGTTTCCATAATGTTACAGCAACGTTTCCATAATGTTACAGCAACGTTTCCACAATGTTACAGCAACGTTTCCACAATGTTACAGCAACGTTTCCACAATGTTACAGCAACGTTTCCACAATGTTACAGCAACGTTTCCACAATGTTACAGCAACGTTTCCACAATGTTACAGCAACGTTTCCACAATGTTACAGCAACGTTTCCACAATGTTACAGCAACGTTGCGCCAGTATTGCGGCAACGTTCCTGCGATGTTGCCGCAATGATGCTGCAACTACCATTTCAACTTAAAATATTTCCGTTCTTTGTAATGGTCGCCGGTTCGAATCCCCTTGAAAAGAATTTTCTCTGAGAAAAAGAAACACGAGCTTTATACTTCTATGATTCTGCCAACATATATATACACCGTTATTTATATTTGTGGCCCTACTGCCCGAAACGTTGCAGGAGGCGAACATAGAATTGTTACTGCACCCTTGCGGCAACGTTGCGTGCCACATTGCAATCTTGCACTGCAATCAGTCTGTAACTTTGCTGCAACGAGGGTGTGCTGTATGGGTTAGGGAATTTAAGTAACGAAAATTCATGGAGTAAACCGCGGAGAAGCGGCAAAGCATTTCGTCGCGTCGACATTTCTTTAATTTTGGAGTGGCAAGGCGAAAGGGTAGCGGTGTTTTTTTTTTTTTTAAATAAACTCACCATTTCCACGCTGCCATAATATCGTCTGGACAAGACTCCTCGCCTGGAAATCGCATCCGTAGTGGTCCTGGAATCAAAAGGGATCGGTCAACGATCTATTGCGGTTATTCAAGTTTTCTTCTGCACTTCGTAGATACATATTGTGCAACAAAGGAGGGTAAAAATCGAATAGCGGACGGGGAGTCCCTCTTCGCAGCTTGCCTCGATATTTCTTGTCTTTCTGCTGAAGAAATATTTAGGTCAATGAGGGCAGCTCGCGAAGAAAGAAACCCGGATCTCGTCAATTAAGACCCGGTCGAATTGTTTTCAGTAGGATTGGTCTGTTTCAACAACTTTCGATGGAAATTGTAGAGCTTCTCGTGGCGCGCACTTTAAGAATAATGACAATTCGGTTGAAACTTCAAGGAATTGTTTACTCACATATTTGTGGAGGAATTGTGAAATGAATATTATCTTTTGGAGTGATTTTATTTTAAAGATTTAAATTATATTTTTGATTCCCTGTTTACATCTGTACAATGCTTTCTTCGATGTCACAAAAGAGAAATCAGTGTGAATTCTTCTACCGATATTGCAATATTAAGGGGAGGTTCCGGTCTAAAAGTCGATTTTTTTTATTTCATTTTTCGAACTTGAACATTTTAGGAAGAAGTGTTTAAAAGTACTTGTTGAAATTCGTAAAATCCCCGAAGTTATAGACATTTGAGTTTCGGCCACTCAGCGCCCACGTAAAACTTTAAACGCGTTTTTCTCGAAACTGTGTTCTCAAAACGGTAGGACCTGCATTTCCAAAAGTTATTATCCGGTTCGACTGAAACTTTTTTTATTTTGAAGAATAAACTTCTGGCTAGTGGGGATGCCAGAAAAAATACAAAAAATTGAAAATTTATAATTTCCAAGGCGTTGAAAGGATGAAAAGTATAGGGAGTGATTTCAAACTTCGAGTGTCGTTATTTTATAAAAGAATGTCATTTTTGTAATTTTTTTCTGCCCCCCCCCTAGCCAAAGTATATTCTTCAAAATAAGAAAAGTTTCAGTCGAATCGGATAGTAACTTTTGGAGATACAGGTCCCACCGATTTGGATCAATTTTTTGACACCTTGACTTTGACGACTCCCCAGTGCCGTCTGCAATGATTAATTATAAAACAAAAAATATATTTCTATAACTTAAGACATCCTTAATACAACGCAACAAATTCCATTAAATTATATATAGTAGTTTCCCTTTAATTAATTCCTAAAAATCACCTATTGTTTGGGCTCTAGAACGGAAGGTCCCCTTAAGGGTGTAGGTTACTCTCAACATTTTCGAAAGTTGGTTTTTAGGATGTTTGCATATTCCGCTAGCTACATCTCTACTACGTATTTTAAGCGCAACCGGGTCCCGAAATTCCAAAAATTCAATGGGTTACAGTAAAAGATGTACGAGCCTGCACATGAGATCGAATAACGATGTCCAACTTTAAACGCGATTTCCCAGAAACTACGTTTCCCAAAACGGTGAACATAAAATCTCGAAAACCGCTCCGACGATTTGAATGAAAATTTACAGGGAGCTGCAGGAAACCATCCCCCTCCATGTATTGGGAGCACATATTCAATATAAATTCTTTAAAAAAAGATAAAAAATATTTTTCCTACAAAAAAGGATAAAATTAGAAACATCGACATAAAAATTGTATTAATTTGTTTATCAAAATTTTGCTTCCTGCACAAGATAGAGTCTATCTTGCATATTATAAAAATGCCTTTACTTTGTGCTTTAGGTAATTCAGCTGTCCGGAATCGTGTTCACCATCAAACGGTGCATCGCGTACAGCTCTCGCATTTATATTTTTAACTTTTTTCCCTACAAATATATTAAAAATTTTCTTCTTGCGCATTAAAGTCAACGAAATGACGTTTAAAAATTAAGCAAAAAATTATCTCTATATTCATTTATTACTTCAGAATATGCGTTCGAAGAAAGGCCTGATTTCGAGCTGTTGAGGGTAACCTACCCCCTTAAGAAATGCAATTTTCAATCCTTCTGTGCCTATATAAAATTATCTAGAACTTCCTTTGCAGATTCTCAACGATTCTTCTTCAATAAAAAAAATAAGAAGAAGCATAGTCCTCCAACAATATTAAAGTATTAAAATAGGTCCAGCAGTTATGAAACACCCTATACACCAAACTGTTCAAAAACCTCCTTTGACGATCCTCACAGTCTTCTTCAATAAGGAATCCAATATGAGAACATAATGCTCTCTGAATATTAAAACCTCAGAATACTAACATGCAGTTATGAAACACCCTGTACATCCAACTACCCATCAACCTTCTCTATACTCTCACACAGTCTTCTCCAATGAGAAAAAGCACATTCACCCATCGGTGCTGCAATATCAAAATACTGGTAAGCAGATGTGAAGCACCCTGTACACGAAACCACCCTGCACCGTCTCTACAGATACGTAGGCACTCGTAGCGCCTTGTTAATTAAAAAAAAAAAAAAAGAAAGAAAGTAGGCAGGCCCCTCGATCGCCAGTAAAGTAGCCAGCTCTTAAATAAACGCCAAGAGCAACGTACACGTGGTGGCTGGCGCGTCGATGAAGATGCCTCAGCTGGGTGGACGGCAATGCGGACACGCAGACTGATCTGGATCTATTTCTCCGGATCATCTCTTGACTGACGGACAACGTTTCCTCCTCGCTGTCGCTCTCCGTCGCCGAGCCACCTGCGCTCTCCCTTCTACCTTTGCCTCGTTTGCACTTCTCCATAGTGGCGTTCATCGATGAGGTCGAGGTCGCCGACGACGAGGGCGTCACGCTCGCGGACGAGCCACTCGCCAACGCGACCCCTCGCAAACGGGACACCAGCTTTATGTCCAAGCACAGCATCTCCGCCGTGTCGCTGATCACAGCTGCCTCTCGCGTCTGGGGTCGCTCTCTGGGACTTTAAACGCCCGTCGACAAAGCTCTCTCTTCTTCGTTCTCTGGGGATTGGGCAGGAATGAATTTAGAGCAGTGTTCGTAAAGAAATTATGTTTGACGAGTCAGTCACGTTTGATTCTCGTTGATTTCGACGAGTGTCCGGCAGACTTTCTTCTGACGACTCTTTTCGGGGGGTTGGGCATGGAAGGTCCAACGGGGATATCCCTTTTTTTCGGAGAGAGGGGCGAATGAATTTAGGACGCCGCTTATAATGGAATGTAATTGGAAGATTCGGTGATGTTTGCTCGTTGATTTCGACTATTGTCCCGCAGATTTTCTTCTGATAACACCCTTTTCAGGAACCGGACATGAAGGGTCGAACTAGGCCCCTTAATTTTGAGGTAGGGGGGAAAGACGGATTTAGAACACAGCTTGCAATATAAAGTTGGATAATTCGTTGGTTTGGTTTGTCGAATTTGGTAATTATCGATCAGACTTTTTTCTGTCTTTTACTGTCCTGTGAATTGAATTTTTTTAATAATTACGTTAACTGTGACGTAAATTTTTGTTCTGGTATAGAGATAGGTTTATGTAACAAATAGGACTATTTTTCGAGATCTCATCTTTTTTTTTTAATTTTATTTGTTGGGAAGTTAATGTGCTAGTGGTTTGCTGGTATGTAATATATTTTAAGCTCAGTATAGGTGAATTTAAATTAAAAAAAAAACTATTGAGCCTGAAAACTTAATTGTTTACACAAATTTTGATTTTTTATCATGCCTCGCAGTGATGGCTACAATAAAGCTATGATCGCATTATCGTATCTAAATATGGCAAAGAAGCAAATAATAATTCTTATCTGGGTCGTAGATAAGAGTAAGGGGATTCCCCAGAATAGCCCTCTGATACCAATATGGCATGTAAACTCTACTATCAAAATTATTCATCTATACGGGCTGTTCGACTGCTGATGGCCACCCTTTTATGGGGTGATTCCACAGACCAAACTGAGACACAGAGTATAGAATAAAATTGTTTGATATCGCTTTTGATATAGGTACACATAATAATCTTAAACTTTCTCGCTACCACACTTCAGCAAAGAGCATGGAACCCTTAAAAATCTTTAATTTTCATTTGTGATCGATAGGATCAGCAGGCCCCTAATGGCCCAAGAGCCACCAATTTATCATCAGCTATTTTGTTCTGTGAATGAAAAAAAAACGGGGGCAGTTCGAGTGGCAACGCGCAAAGAGATTGCAAAAGGGACTATTCTGAGAAGTTAAGCACCATCGACCGGAGCATCTCGGTTCCCCTGTCCCTCAAAAGTTGTTTAGTGAGTACTGGGTTACGATCCTTTGACCTAAATCGCGGTCGAGTTAACCCCGGGGGCGGGGGGGTTAAAAGTGTTGACAACGTTCCAGCGAGAGGTTCAACCCTTCCGAAGATCCTAAGCTCATCAGTGGTGGTAACAAGAAAGTTTAAAACTGATATCTTTATGCGTCTACGTTACTAACTGAATACTACTTAGGCTTTAAGTGCTACAGTTGGTAAAACTGATCTACAGTACTGGAAATACATACATATACCCACGTTGCATCGCCCTCAAATCCACGCCCTATGAGACAATCTTCACACTCCACGATTGATACAGTAGTTGATATCCAACTTATTTTAAGGGGTTATAACTAGTCAGGCGGCTGAAAAGAGGCGAATATTTGTGAATTTTTTTTGAAGAAGCGGAAGCGTATATTTTTACAAAACTTTTTGCGTTTTAAAAAGCAACATTTAAAGAACATTTGGTAATTTTTTCGTAGAAAAATATTTACGTTTATAATAAAATAACAAGCGACATCCAAGAAGCATTTTTAAAAATTTGCTTTTGCGGTGAGCACTGCCATTCGGAACCAGATTATCTAAAATCAAAAAACAAAAAAGATTTCGTTAGTATATTAATGTATCCTCAGGTTGACGGAGAGAATTTTCCGAAATATTACTTTAAAACAAAATGCCAGCTATTTAAAGTTGAAATCCTGATTTTTTCGCGCGATTTTTGCAGG